>NC_041349.1:4848834-4957039 GCF_004354835.1 Perca flavescens
TTCAAGTACCTTGGGGTTTTGTTCGCGAGTGAGGGGACAATGGGCGGGAGATTGGTCGTAGAATCGGGCGCAGCGGGTGCGGTATTACATTCAATCTATCGCACCGTTGCCAGGACGAAAAAGAGAGCTGAGCCAGAAGGCAAAACTCTCGATCTACCGGTCAGTTTTCGTTCCTACCCTCACCTATGGTCATGAAGGCTGGGTCATGACCGAAAGAACGAGATCCAGGGTACAAGTGGCTGAAATGGGTTTCCTCAGGAGGGTGGCTGGCGTCTCCCTTAGAGATAGGGTGAAAAGCTCAGTCATCCGTGAGGAGCTCGGAGTAGAGCCGCTGCTCCTTTGCGTCGAAAGGAGCCAGTTGAGGTGGTTCGGGCATCTGGTAAGGATGTCCCCTGGGCATCCCCCAGTCGGAGCTGGTTAATGTTGCTCGGGAAAGGGAAGTTTGGGGTCCCCTGCTGGAGCTGCTGCCCCTGCGACCTGATAACGGATAAGCGGATGAAGATGGATGGATGGAATGTTACTCTAATACAGTGATGCTTTAATTAAAAAGGCCTCTGAGCTGTTCCCTGCTGAACTGAACTTGTGTAAAGAAAGAGAAGGTGCTGTGCTGCCACCTGCTGGCTGTCTGACTCAACTGATATGATGCTTTCATCCAAACAGAGGTTAACATCTCATTGTAAAATAGTCTGTTTTTCATGTGAACATTTGTGCAGGAATGTGAATGTATAAAACTTACAGTTTAAATACAAAAATATGTGCCAAGAGGGAAGACAGTAAGGTTGGGTGACCTGGCTGTGTCAGTGCTTCAGATGACGGTTCAGATTAAAAAAAAAAAGGTTTAATTTCTCTGGAACAGACATACTTGTTGCTGACATTCAGCTGTCAGAGTTTGGTTTGACTTCATGTATTAACCTTCTAGATGGGTTCTCATTAACGTGACAATCTGCTAGAAGAATTGGGATGTATCCATGGAAGTGGGTGTGTGCCGTCTCATGCCTTGTATCCTGTGAAAAACACATTTAAATAATGCAAATGGATTCTCAATTTGAGATGTTTGTCTCTTTGTAGCTGCAGTTACCTCAGCTACCTCAGTGAGGAGTAGAGGACCTCTGGCTCTGCTGGAGACTCTGAACACAAACAGTCTTTACATCATTATTATTAGACACCTCATACATGATTGGCCGGTTCAGGTCTACCTCAGTGAGGAGTAGAGGACCTCTGGCACTGCTGGAGACTCTGACTTACTTTATTATTATTAGCAGTTCATTTACATTTTCATTAGCCATGTAAACAGCCTGGTGGGAATGTTTTTTTTTCAGAATGGAGGACAAAAACCACAGTATTTTGTACATGTAAACCTAGTCAGTGTTTTGTCCGTTTGTAGTTATATCTTTTTATAGGAATAGCTCATTATATTTCCACATCTTATTGTCTTCCTTTCTGTATCATTTTCTGTAAGTACATGTGTGCATGTAAAAGTAGTCACTGTTGGTTGGGTAGTGTGTAGATTGTGTACCGTGTATAACACCAGTGTGTAACAGTGATGTGTAGAGCGACTGTTTGCAGTCGTTTGCAGAAGTAGTACGATACACGCTGTCTGCATGTCTTGACCAGAGCACGTTCAGTAAACATCATTGATAATGAAAGGTCAGTTGTCTGTGTACTGTTTGTATATGGAACATCCCAATGTTCTTTCATCACCATGAAGTGATGGAGACAAAGAAGAGCAGCTGTACCTCTCTGTTTGATCTGATGTCTTTGATCACAGAAGTGTCAAAGTCCACTAGTTAAAGGGAAATACAGTTTTTTTTTCTTTCTTCTCAACACTTGTTGCTGCTGTGAGAGCTGATAAGAAAACCCAAGTCATGTGAAAAGGACTTCATGCCCACGGAGCGGCTACAGTATGAGCCGACTTGTTAACCGCAAGAGGAACAAGTCATGATGTGAACATGTCATTGTGTCACGCAGACCATTAGTTATTACAACTTAAAATATAAATGTGAATCAAAATGTAGATGAGATTCCTAAACTGTAAAATGTTGGTCACAACATGAAATCCAAAGAAAGCATTTTACAATTTACATGAAACCAAATCAATAACAGTATGTTTAAGGCCCAGTTCAGACCAAATAACATTCAGGAAATGATCACTGTTCTTGAAGCCAGCTGTAAAGCTACCAACGTCATACAGTCGACACGTCTTTGAAAGGAACTCTGGGAGATGAAGTCCCAGAGGCCCGCCTGAAATTACATCTAAGGCCAAAGCTGCTGTTAGAAACAAATTAACTCAACTCTTACGGACAATAACTTTAAAGCATATATTTTGCACATATTCTTATTTTGACCGTAACACACTAAAACACAAAGGCAAATTACTTTATTGTGAAAACCTACTTGGCATTCGTGGCATTCTTGATGTGTAGTTTACACCGTTTATTTCAGTCTCTTTCTGATCCCCTTTTCAGTGGTTTAACAGAGGCGAGGTGGTGCTGTGTTCACTTACTTACAACTACCTTGGGGTTTTGTTCGCGAGTGAGGGGACAATGGAGCGGGAGATTGGTCGGAGAATCGGCAGCGGGTGCGGTATTACATTCAATCTATCGCACCGTTGTGATTTAAAAGAGAGCTGAGCCAGAAGGCAAAGCTCTCAATCTACCGGTCAGTTTTTCGTTCCTACCCTCACCTATGGTCATGAAGGCTGGGTCATGACTGAAAGAACGAGATCCAGGGTACAAGCGGCGAAATGGGTTTCCTCAGGAGGGTGGCTGGCGTCTCCCTTAGAGATAGGGTGAGAAGCTCAGTCATCCGTGAGGAGCTCGGAGAGCCGCTGCTCCGGCGTCGAAAGGAGCCAGTTGAGGTGGTTCGGGCATCTGGTAAGGATGCCCCTGGGCGCCTCCCTAGGGAGGTGTTCCAGGCACGCCCAGCTGGGAGGAGGCCTCGGGAAGACCCAGGACTAGGTGGAGGGATTATATCTCCAACCTGGCCTGGGATCGCCTCAGGATCCCCAGTCGGAGCTGGTTAATGTTGCTCGGGAAAGGGAAGTTTGGGGTCCCCTGCTGGAGTTGCTCCCCAGCGACCCGACACGGATAAGCGGATGAAGATGGATGGATGGATGGAATTTAATATAGGTATAGTCGAATTGTGTGAAAATATACACTTAGGATTGTAAAGAGAGGCCTACTGTAAATACATTTTAAATAAGAATTGTGGTGTTGGGATTTGAGTCCGCGGCAGCGACTCGCACAGTGTGTGTGTTTTGTGATAAACTGTTTTTAAATTGTAAGCGCAGTGTGGTTATAACTTCATTGTAAATAAGATTGGTTTGTTGAAATTGAGAGCGCGCAGCTCAGTGGTGGGGTTTGTGGACGTGTTGAGATAACATGCGCAGTGTGTTTGTGGATTAATTGTGGATATTCGTTTCTGTCTTCTTCTTCGAATTGATAGCATTGAGGATTCCATCCTCTGGGTGGCAGAACGAACAGCGGCTCCGGTAGAACTGGATAGTACACTTTCTGTACGGTATGTTTTTGATTGGATGGCTGGCTTGATTTTTGTGAAAAAGGGTGAAGCAGTGAGAAATTGGACAGTTGAAAAAGTGGAAACGCATTAAAAGTGGGAATGGTATAAATGTCTTTGAAGAGTTGGGCTCCAAACCCTGAACGTATGAAAGATGTGGAATGTTTTAAAGTTTGAATGGAGTTTCTCAGTGAATGCATGAATGAGCAGCAGTTGAAAATGGGAGCAAAATGCCTGCTCAGAGCTTTTGTGAATTAAGGTTTGTTGCTCAATGTTTCAGGTAGTTGAGATAAGTGCATTTATTTTTGAAGATAAGTGCATTTCATTTTGAATCATCTGTTATTTTTTTTTATTTTCTTTTTGGTGTAGGATTATGTTTGAGTGATTGATAAGCCCATTGCAAGTCAAAACAGCAGCTGTCAGAATTTTTTCACACATATTCTTTTAAGTCACACGAAACAAAGACAAAAGGTGCCTTTGTTTGAATTTACACTCTCACCGATGTGACTCCCCCATCCTACCTGGGAAGAGAGTCCAATGGGGGGTGGAGATAAATTTAGCAGTATGGAAAAATAAATTGAGCTACTTTAAGCAATTTAACATTAGCTAACATTGTAACAAAAAAAATGTAAGATTCTTATGGGGTTTTCAATGGATAATTTAATAAATGCATATTTGGCATTTTTGTGCATCTTGACTCAAAATTGGTTTGTTTTTCACTTAAAATGATAAATAACAGGCACATGAAGATAGATTCATTGCATTTTTAGTCATTCTGATCTCACTGTAGCTAATCTTCTTCACTATTTTTTGTTTTGTTGGTTTTTATTCTTTTTCATGTTTCTGATGATGTCTCTGAGAAATCATAGGGTTGATACAGTCAATGTAGTAGCTTTTCAACTGAAGTTTCTTTCCAAATGTGTTTTTTCTTTTATTCCTTTTTATTCCCTAGATTATAAATATTTTGTTAAAAAAAAAAAAAAAAAAGATGGGGGGAGATATTAGATATTTGTGGGACTTCTGTGGCCACAAAGATGTTACACAAAAATCTTCTGCTCAGGGTGTTGAATGGAGCACAAAGAATGACACGTGACTGATATAGACAATGATTTGCTAAAAAAAGTAGCAATTTGCTGACCAAGTTTGTCAAAATGTTTGAAAAGATGAATCACGCACCCCCCCCCCTCTTGAGAAAGAAAATTGTGGTGTTTTCATTCTAATGTGCTTTTGTAATGATGATCTATATGTATGTTTTCAATGGACTCATGACTTTTTGGGATCATTTATTGTGTATTTGGACTAAAGCTTTTGGCCCATTGTCTTAAGGACTTTGGACAAAAGATGACCACGGAAACATTTCTCCTCAATGAGAAATTAATGGACACATAAGGACAAACTCCTATCAAATTGTTTCTTCCTTGTTTTCACACCTAGACATTGCCCAAAAATGAAGACAATAATATGACTTTTCGTAAGGCAGTGTGTCGGCTTGTCACAGCCATTTTGTTCACAGGTGAAAGCAGATGCTGATGGAGACTGTCATACAGCCAGAGGACTTCATCTGTTCAAGGGGTCCAGGTACAGGTGGAGAGATTCATACAAGGTGCTGCTGGACACCAACACTGCAGTGGAGTGGGAAGGACGCATCACAAGGATCCAGGTTCACACTTCAACATCAGTCCAGCAGAGTGTCAAGGGGAGCCCGGGTTCAGACGCCGATGGAGAGAACCAGCGGTGCTGACTTCTGCTGACTTCCTGCGGTGGTTTCCTGACAGAGCAAGGAGACTGGATCCCACCGCCTGACCGTGGGCCTGCTGACACACCAAAAAAGCTAAGGATGGCTTTTTTCCTACAGGTGCTGGAGCGAGCAGCACACCCAGCCGATCCATCTTGATGTTTCAGAAAACAGGAACTGTCCTGTTTCTGAAAAGGAGGGAGAGAGAAACTGTATGACAACCATATCAGACGTTTCTGTGATATGAGAAATTGTTTTTCTTCAAAGTAAAGCTAGTTACCTTTATGGATCAGATGGCTGCTCTAAAGGTCTCTGAGAGGGCGTGTAACTCCTGTCTTTTCTGCGGGTGATTCTGCTTCTTCGTGGGATGTAACCCTTGAATGCCGGCACAGCAAGAAGAACACCAACGCCAGCGGTAAATCCACAAGGAGACCCTGGGCTCCCCTCTGATCTGTCACCTTC
Organism: Perca flavescens; assembly: GCF_004354835.1. Taxonomy (NCBI): domain Eukaryota; kingdom Metazoa; phylum Chordata; class Actinopteri; order Perciformes; family Percidae; genus Perca; species Perca flavescens. The sequence goes on from NC_041349.1 coordinate 4,854,548, forward strand.
ATGTTTCAACGGTTAAAGGGCCAGAATGCTCAGGAGGATAAGAGCATTTTTTACAGCAGCTGCAGCCAAGCTAGGCGCGCAAATGTGACGTCAAGAGTGCGCCATAGCCTGCTAAGGTTTTAGTGATGCTGCCGCCTGGCGCTGGATGCATGAGAATGAACCAGCAGCGATCTGAGATTTTGTCCCAAATTTTCAGATTGGACAATATTGAACAAGGAACTTTCAAAATCTGGATTTCAGACTTTTTTCACAGAAAGGACATTGATGAAGACTGTTTCTTTGTGTTCACTCCATCTGATATGACAGCATATATTGAAGTGTATCAGTTTTTAGCTCTTTTGTGATTAAGATCACAAAGTTCAACCTAATGCATTTTTTCTTGAGCCAGATAAAAGATCTTTTCACATAGATAACACAATTTTCCCAGATTTGCTATTGAATAGATTTCAACCCATCTGATTGCATTACAGATCTGAGACCAGTTATTACTTGTGCAGTATTTGAAGTTCAGTGTGGAAAGTTGAATTTGGTTTTATCTGTTTTCTTTGATTTCTAAGATTTTTTCCCTTCCATTGTTTTACCTGGTCAACAACTTTTAATAGCTTCTGATTTAATTAAGTGTATCTGCTTTTGCTTCAGTGCTAGTCACTAATCTCTGCAAGTGAAACCAGCTAAAGGAGGGACAGTTTTTTTGGGGGGGTTAGAGAAATAACCTTCTTGATACAAGATGTGGAGTCAGATAAGATGAGGTCAGAGAAGAAAAATAATTTCTTGTATAAATCAACTTCATTTTGCTAATGTATACATTTTTGTCATATTTTTATGTTTATGTAAATGATTTTGTTTTCAATAACATTTATAGTGATATTCACACCTTTTTAAGGTGTGAAAGGGTGGACTGTTAGATTATAAAAAGATAAACCATTGGTAATGTCTGATAAAAATATACTTTTAGTTAAATGAACACTGAATCAATATCGATTTCATCACACCACACCTAATCAGCATTTGTTTGGCTCACACCATCTCCAGCTTCTAAAGAATCTGTCATTTAGCATACAGGAGAAAGCTCCTTGTCCCCACATAAGGACACCTATTGTTTCTGCCTTTTGGGGAGCCACTCCCTGCTGGGCCAGACTGGATTAGAACAAAGAAAATGTGTATCTCTGTAAACTTGAATAGAATCAGCACTACCATGATAAATGACCTTTGTCTGTGACCTGGAGTTAATCTAATCAGAGGTGTGTCCTTAACCTGAGAGACTTTTCAGTCAAGGAAACACCCACAATTCGACAGGAATATAATTCGGAAACAGAGATGAGTTCAGTACTGCGAACTGTGACCCGAAAGGAGAAGCATGTTTGCAGTCCGCTGTTTACAGCGTATTGTTTGTCATGTCACATGGCTGTTTTTATGTGACTCCACAAGGAGAAGCATGAATTCAGTACGCTGTCAGCTGCAGTGAAACATTTGTTTTTGTCATGTCGTTTTCATCGTGTTGTTCATTAAACCTTTTTGCTAATCTTTCAATTCGACCCCGCCTCTCCTTCCTCCTCAGAAATCAAATGAACACGTCTTTTAGATTTTCTTAACAGAAACAAGCTTCATAATTAATCTTACTGGAATGATTAAGCAAAAACATAATTGATAGTGTTTAAGTTCAGGAGTTTTTACCAAGTCATTCTGCAGTTAAAAGAACTGATTATAAATTAGATGTTGGCATGAGGAGTGATATTGGTTAGGGTTAGGGTGAGAATACCAGGGTAAGCCAATCAGAGGCAGAGTAAGGCGGGACATGTATTCACCATCCTAGGAAACACAAACTCTTAAAGGAAGACAGAATCAGACATAAAGCTGAACACAGAGAGATCTACATAGACATTTAGGAATCAAATATAGCTGCATATATATATATATATATATATATATATATATATATATATATATATATATATATATATATATATATATATATATATATACATATATATGTATATGTATAGGACACACATTCTCATTCAATGTGTTTCTTTATTTTCATGACTATTTACATTGTAGATAAATAAAAAATCCTCTCCGCCACGAAGCGTATTTCAGGTTTCTATCATTTCACTGTGTGGGGAATTGGCAGATCAGCGCCCCCAGCAGCTGCAGGCGCCCTGCTTGCTGAGAGAGGTCAACACCCCTACTTTCACAATGAAATGGACTAGTCCGTAACAGTGTGCCGCGGCGCCAAAGATTAACAAAGTTACAGGAGAAATGGGAAGTACACAGAGACGGAGCAAGACGAGTAAACCAAGGGGGTAAGCTTCGCTTCAGAACTCGAGCCATCATGGCGCCATTTTGTTGCTAACTGGCCATCACCTCCTGTTAGCATTCCGCTGACCGCCATTTTTTTTTTTACGTCACTTGACTGCAAATAACTTTACATCTGAAGCGTTTAAAGACTCTATTTGTCCGTTGTTTAGTTCCAAAGAAACACGACAATGTATAAAAGGCTCCATTACCTTGTACCTCACGTTATGGCTCCGTAGCAGACGTTTTTGTAAAAATAAGCTAACGATTGGGTCATAACCAAGTGACTTACTGTCGCATAGTAGAGGAATTACCGTATAGTACAGGAGAAGCTCGCAGGCAGTTTCGACTTACATGAGATGTTTAGGTATAATTACTAATGTTAACTAGCATGTTAGTGATCAATAATTAGCCTGTGCCCATGTTATCTCCTTACATACTCCTACAGTCTCCGTATCTGTAAGATTGGGAATGATTGAGATTTCTCTCGGCACAGCTAACAGAAGACTTACAACTTTCAGACACGTTGCTCACGTCACATTTTCTCAGTTGGAGGCTGCGCAGTAAAGCTGGCCATCACCGGAAAAGTGCTTCTAATAGCCTTCACTGGTCTCCGTCCAGAGCAACGGGGTCTATTAGTCCATTATATACTGTCTATGGTCTAAACTAGGGTGACCATACGTCCCGGTTTGACCGGGACAGTCCCGATTTTGAAGTTAATGTCCCGAGTCCCGACAAAAGCCTGTCGGGACGCTAAAATGTCCCGGTTTTAGGAAGAGCGGCGTCAGACGATTTTGCTGGGGCTTGAGCCCCGAATGTTTTGAGTGTAGTCCCAAATGTAACTTTTTCCAGATTATTTTTCCGAGGCGAATAGAACGGGCAGCTACATGCAGGGTCCGACCATGCTGTATTTGTTGCTATCACCTAGCAACAGTCTCTACGTGGAGGAAAAGCTGTGAAAGCCGGGTGAAGTTTTCGGAGGAATCCTAGCCAAATCAGTCTAATACATTGATGCCATCAACACAAAGTTAAGGAGCGCAATACTAATGATTTAGTTTGAAGTTCCTGTGACGTGATGTTTACAGTCTATTGTTCAGACTCAACCACACGGAGCTCTGAAGAAGACCTGTGGGTCTCTTAGTGTCCACTCTCTCTGTAAAATGCAGCGCAGCCTCAGGTTATAACGGATGCGCTCTGCTGTCGACATGCTGCGGCAGATGTGTTGCGTTTGTGCTCCGTGTATTTCTGCAGTAGATTTGGTTTTCCACCTCCGATGTAGAGCAGCGTACGGCCACTTCCCTAGCTAAACTCTTTGTCTCATTCAGACACCCAAACAGGGCTCTGTGTCTGTCAGAAGGTCTGAGAGCTACAGCAATCACGTAAAACCAGACTATGGTGCAGGTAGATTTCTGAAATAGTGACTTTATTCTTGTAATAGCCTATTATAACTTTATTTTTCTCAAAATCACGACTCCTCCAAATCACAGAGAACACGGATATACTGTATTTTGAATGTGCACAAAGTTTTGGACATTGCTCAAACACATCTGAAATATTACAGTCCAGGGGTTTATTAATAGGCCTACATTAACAACAAAAGAGCAAAACAGGAGGGAGGAGTAAATGATGCTTAGGCTACATGTGTGCTGACTCAGCTATAATTAGAAAAGTCCATCCAAAGGAGAATACATATTTGAAAGCAATATATAATGCCTGTTAGCCTTACTTCAATATATTCCATTATGTTTTTATATTTGGATTGTAATCTATTTTTCTCTTTACATAACGATATTTGCAGCATACATTGATTCAGAAAAAGGTAGAAATAGGTGCATAAAAATTCACCAGAGTGCAGCAAATGAAGTGTTTAATGCTCAAAATTGTCTATCATTTTAAGTCTTTTGGTGTTATTGGAATAAATAACACTTCAAAAATCTTTTTTAGAAAAGTCTCAACATAAATCTCATTCTGAACTGAAAAAGGCTGTTGCTGCAATGTTGTTAATTTTAAAAAAAAAACAAAACATTTATTATTAGATGAGGAGCCTATGATCAAAATAATGAAGTTACTGTCTGACCTCGGCTGGCACATGTTCACGTTAAAAAGCGTGTGCGCGTGCACAAGCACTACGGTCACACGCAAAGTGTCCCGGTTTCAGCTCCCGGAAATCTGGTCACCCTAGTCTAAACCTTTCTTTTATGTCAATGGTCTAAACTCCAAAATGAAACAAAGTTACCCAAGCGGCTCAAATAAAAGAAAAAAGAGAAAAGACATGTTTTCGGCAGTAGCAGGACCTTCATCAGCTCCCGTGGCCGATGATAGTGGTGTCGGTCTCGGCAGCAGTGGCATATGCACAGTGGGGGGGACTCAGGAGGAGAGGGACAGAGATGAGAACAACTCCCCTTAAAACACTTAACCCTTTGATAAAACTGAGCCAAAAGCAAGTGGTGGACAAACTGTTGATGATAACACTACAACAATAAAAAAGTAGGCAAGCTTTACTGTATGATTGCATTAGTAGCCTATATAAACTTTGCACATCATGCAAACTTTCTAACGAGAATTGTAGCTTTTGTCTGCATTGACAGACAACAACTCATGATAGACCTCTTCAAATTAAAGCACAGGACTTCTTGAAATGATATATATATATATATATATATATATATATATATATATATATATATATATATATATATATACATATATATATATATATATATATATATATATATATATATATATATACATACATATATATACATATATATATACATATATATATATATATACACACATATATATATATATATATATATATATATATATATATATACATATATATATATATATACACCTTGTTTTATGATTCATTAGGAGTATACAGTTTTAGTGTAAATGGCACTTTGTTGAAGTATTTAATATGTCAACTCTCACTTATTCTTGCTTACTCATTACATGGCGTTAGTAGTTTTAGGAGTTGGTAATACATATTCAGGGGAGTGCAAGGACGGGTACAGCTTTATCAATACTAGTTAAACAGTTGTACAGTTTTATTCCCAACTTGTATATATTTTAAATTATTTGTTTTTATATTTTATCCTATTATTATTTCATGTATTGTATCCTATTATTTCGTTTATATTCTGTGTGTCTGATATTGTGCTGCTCCAACACTGGTATTTCCCATTCTTTGGGATCAATGAAAATCCGTCCGTCCGTCCATCCGTCCGTCCGTCCCAGGGCAGATGTTTGATCCCAATCCATCCCTGTCACTCACTGTGGCTCCAGCAGAGAGGAGCTTATCCAAACTAAAGTTGATCAAGTCATACCTGAGGTCAACCATGTCCCAGGAACACCTCACTGGCCTCGCCGTCATCAATGTCAATCACTCAATATGGCAGCAGATTTCATCCGATGACATCATTGATGATTTTGCATCAAGGAAGGTCAGGTTTTAGTTGTAGTTTGGGTTTTCTGTTCTTAGTGCTATAGTGTAATAATTACATTCTCTTTAGTGTGTCTTCACATTTGTGTAATGAAGGATTTGTGCTATTTCAAATATTTATTCTATATTGTGTCTTTTGGCATTGTTGGAGATAGAGATTGGTGGAGGGGGTCTCGCCCGGGGCGTCATTCAGTGTAGAACCGCCCCTGACTGAAGGCATCAAAACTATGAATGAACACATATGGAATTATGTACTTAACAAAAAAGTGTGAAATAACTGAAAACATGTCTTATATTTTAGATTCTTCAAAGTAGCCACCCTTTGCTTTTTTTGATAACTCTGCAAACCCTTGGTGTTCTCTCAATGAGCTTCATGAGGTAGTCACCTGAAATGGTTTCCACTTCACAGGTGTGCCTTGTCAGGGTTAATTAGTAGGATTTGTTCCCTTATTAATAAAAAAGCAAAGGGTGGCTACTTTGAAGAATCTAAAATATAAGACATGTTTTCAGTTATTTCACACTTTTTTGTTAATTACATAATTCCATATGTGTTCATTCATAGTTTTGATGCCTTCAGTGAGAATCTACAATGTAAATTGTACTAAATTGCCTGTACTGTATATACAAAAAACAAGTCAAAGTGTTGCTGTAACCTAACAAGAGAACAAATAGTGTGACGGTGCAGAGAGGAAAGAGTTAATAAAGTAGACTGAGGTCTGTCAGTGGTCTGTCATTAGGCTCGATTGAGATGAACTACGCCTCGCCTGTAAAGTGGACCAGAGCAGGCAGGAGCAGCCGGGGGCGATGACAAAACTCAGCTCTAAAGTCCATAGACAGTATATATAAACTGGACCACCAGATCCTGTGTCTCTGGAAGGAGACCAGTGAAGGATATTAGAAACACTTTTCCGGTGATCTCTTGCTTTACTGAGCAGCCTCCAACTGACAGAGACAACATAAATGTGACTTGAGCAACGTGTCTGAAAGTGTGAAGTCTTCTGGTAGCTGTGCCGAGAGAAATCTCAATCATTCCCAATCTTACAGAGACGGAGAGTGTAGGTATATGTAAGGAGATAACATGGGCACAGGCTAATTATTGCTAACTAAAATGCTAGTTAACATTAGTAATTAAACCTAAACAGCTAATGTAAGTCCAAACTGCGTGCGAGCTTCTTGTTATTTTGGTGAAAGTAACGTAAAAGTAATGCAAAAGTAGTGTAAAGCATTAAAATTCAGAGACAGTAATATTGTAACATAACTAATTACTCTCAAATGACAGTAACTAGTAATCTATAATGTATTACATTTAGGAAATAACTTGCCCAACACTGACAGTAAACATGGAGCTTTTATTGTGATGGGGAAAACAGAAGTGGATAAAGTGTGGTGTGTGTTTGGTTTAATCTGTGTTGTGGTTGAATAAAGTGAGACGTGCAGTGCTGTCTGCGTTCTGGCATTGGAAGACTGTGTGTCTATTTTCCAGCCAACCCTGAGTCTAGACAATATAAGAAACCCTGGGTTACATTTATATTGTATTCAGTGCACATTATTTTCTTTTTCCACTGTTGGAGTGTCACTTGTAAACATCAGGTTCCTCCCACTACACCAGGGCACCATCTTGTGGCGTCTTGTGAAAAGGACATGTTTTATATTGCCAGTGTCTGTTAGTTCCAAGGCTCCAAGTTCATGAAAGGACACCTGAGCTCCTGGCTTCACTACTCAGTTAAACTTATACTGTAGCTGCTCTTTGTATGAATGCAGTTATTAAAGGTTGTTTCAGAGGGAAGTATAGTGTTAGTTGTGAATGTTAATATTTAAACACTTAAACAGTGGGCATTGATTACTGAACAGGCCTACCTGGTAAATGCCCAGGGGCCCAAAATGTCAGGGGCCTCCTGGGGCTTCACCTGCAAAATGTCACTCAACAAGGTGTCAACCAACCAAGATATAAAACAGAAGTGCTAATAAACAGTATATTCACACAGCTTTCACTCCTGTTGATGCTCGGAGCAGCCATGTTGAATGTGATGTCAGAGTTGGTGAGGTTCTTCTCTTGGTGAGGACCAACAGCTGTTGGAGAGCCAGTATAAGCCTCCTCCTTCCTCTTTATATACGACTATGTCACATGTCAGCTACAAGGAAACAGGCTGATATGAGAGAAGTGAAGTTATGATCACAAAGCACAGAGAGAAAAGATGCTCATCATTTTATTTTATTTGATCTGAAGAGATTTAAAACTTGACATCTAAAAAGACATGAACAACAACACGACTTACAGCAGAACCTGAACAACTATCTGCTACTAAAGTCCAGTTCAGAGCAAAGTTTGCAAAGGGAAGAAACCTTTAGAAAAGACTAAAACAAGCTGATGGTGTCTCTGCGACTCAGCTGGTTACGTTTTCAGAGGCTGGTTTTGGAACAGTCAAATCAGCTGCAAACTATAGAAATGAAATGATCCATTTTATTTACTATGTTTCAAACTGTCAGCTGTTGGAAATGGCAGAATTTTAGATGGAGGCTCAACGAGCGCCCCAGAGGTATCTCAATGCAGAGGATACACCGTCTCATCTCATTGGTGTAAACTAACAGGTTTCAAAACGCTCCAGACTGGAGCATTACAAGCAGCTGCACGTTTAACTCTTTTCATTGCAAATCTTTGGACTAAAAACTAAATTGGTTAACATCCTTCATCTACAGGTCAAAGGAGAACATGTGGAGATCCACAGGGAAGCTTTCTGAGGCTTCCACTGTTTCTAATCTATGAGAACAATTGAGCTTTTCAGATCAGTTCAGAAGTGATGCTCTGTGGTGACAGCAGTGGTGACATTATCATAGTCTTCAATCTCCAATCCCTCCTCAGCCTGGGTGGGAGGGGTCATCACCACGGAGACAGGCAGGTTTCCTACAGTCAGAGCAGGTTAGACAGAAAATGTAGATAATTGATCAGCTGTTAACTGATCAACACCAGAGTGATGTTGTGAGATTGATGGATTGATTGATCATAAGGTCAATGAATGATTCAGAGTGTTACCTGTGGTCCTACGTCGATATAAAGACACCATGATGAAAGTGGAGATGCAGTACGGACAGAACACCACCAGGTGGACGACCAGTCTGATCACAAGCTGGAGGGGGTCTGAGGCTGGGGGCGGAGCTGAGGTATCAGGGGGCGGAACTGACGAGGTTGGTGGGTCTGTGGTGTCAGGGGGCGGAGCTGACGTGTCATGGGGCAGAGAGCTCGTAGGAGGGCTTGTGGTCTTTGGTTTCTCTGTAGAGAGAATCAGCTGTCAGGTGAATATCTGGATGAATGAACTCCTGAAATCAAAGGTAACCTCCTCACCTGTGACAGAGACCCAGCTGGGTGGAGACTCTCCAACACTGCTGATGTGACACCTGTAGAGGCCTTCATCAGACCTGGAAACATGGTGGATGGTCATGTGACCTGCAGGCTCATTCCTGATGAAGGAGCCATCTTTATAGAAACCAGCTGGGAGGTTGGAGGACATCTTTGTTCTACAGGTCAGAGTGAGGTCTTCTCCCTCCATCACAGGGAGGACAGGACTCTGCAGGATCACTGGTCCATCTCAACACAGAGACAAACTACAGCATGTCATCCATTCACACACAGCTTCATCAATACTGACTCCACAGTCTGATCTTACCAGTGACAGTGATGGTGATGCTGTTACTGGTTGCTCCCTCTCTGGACTCACACCAGTAAACTCCACTGTCCCCTGGGACCATGAAGCTGATTTTACAGGAAGAACCAGCAGATCTTCCCCAGCCATCTTCACACTGAGTTCTGGTTTCTCCGGATGTGTTCCTCCTCAGAGTCCATCCAGCAGAGCTGTCGTCCTCCTCACAGCTCAGAGAGACAGATTCATCTTTAAACATCTGAGATCTGCTGGGACTCACAGTCAGAGAGGCTGGAGGGAGGAGGGAGAAGAATGTTTCACCAGTTTAAAGAAAAATGGGCTGCTGAGATTTAGAACAAACCAAAACTTAGAACTTCTAGTTTGATAAAAGATTTGTTTGGTATTAAGACAAATGTAAAATTGAATCTGTCCAAGGTGACAAGATTTGTGTGTGCTCAGTTCAGGTCTGGAATACTCCCTCTCCATATTGAAACAGGACATTGGTCGGGCACCAGTGTGGAAGACAGACTGTTATTTATGTGATCTCAATGAAATTGAAAATGAAGTTCATTTTGCTTTATATTGTCGATATTATCATGATTTAAGATTGCAATTATTTAACAAAGTTAAAGTAAAAGAGATGAGGCAGGATATACATCTGTTAGTTTGGTTGTTTAAACATAAAACATTTTTTTATACTTTTTAGAACAAGCATGGGCTAAAAGGAAGACTGCTTTGTATCGATGATTATCTGTCTGGTAGTTACATATATTACATATTTTGGTAACACTTTTGAGGTCTTCACTTTGTAATAATGGTACATGAATTATCATGAATTCATGCATGACTTCCTGCATTAATAGCATTACATTTTTCATGTAGAACTTTATGAGCTATCAGTAATGTACAAGGATTAGTAATATCTCATGCAAGACTTAATGCAGGAATAATACGTTAATTAATGCATCAATTAAGGTATTTCAATAATCATGATTTCTGATTTATTAATGATGTTCATGTCTTCTTCAAAAAAACTGACCAGTGACAGTAGTGTACATACATTCTGAAGAATTGTACTGTTGTAATCATTTTTAACTAAATATTACTTCTTCATTACTTCATGTTTGTGACCCTTCAAATAAAGTGCTGACCTGGTCCATCTTTAACATTGATAAATAAGATATGATTAATGGGGGCATAAAAGGAGTGCTTTGGCAAAATACAGTATACTGCAGATGCATTTTCATAGTTTCTTCATTTAAAACAACAGCACGTAAACAATAATGCTTGAGAACAATGAGCCTCATTCACCAACCGTTCTTACGAAGAAATGTGTTCTTAAACCCTTCTTACGAACTTTTTACGAAGATTCTGGCATTCACTAATGTTTTCTTAACTTGGATTTGTTCTTAGCTAAGAACAAAATCTACGAATACTGAAAAGCACTCTTACGCACATTTGAGTGATGACAATTTGCTCCAAATGATTGCTTACTGCATTTTATTTAATTCTACAGTGGTTTACAATGATAGTATTGTACTGTAATGTATTTCTGATCATTTGTTGAAAAAGAAATCATATTATGCAAAAAAAACACTAACACTGCAATTTACATCAGCAATTAAACTAATTAAATCCTGCGTTATTTTTATTTTGATTGATCACTATTTATAGGGCCAAAATGCAGTGGTGGAATGTAACAAAGTACAAATTCGTCCTAACTGTACTTAAGTACATTTTTAACGTATCTGTACTTTACTTAAGTAGAATCAATGGTGCATAGCCTACTTTTGATTTTTACTTTGTTACATTTTGCAGCAATTATCTATACTTTCTACTCCACTACATTTCTACAATGTTCCGTTACATTTTCTGATCAGTTTTTTGCCAAAACGTCTTCCTGACCGTCCCACGTTTGTCTCACCAGTGAAGTTTGGTTGCCGTAGATACTGTATATATGAGTTGCCATAGATACTGTATATATGGGGCACCGCTGATCCAAGCTGGCTCTGGTGCTGCAGAGCCCGGGCGCAGCGCCGCTGACCCTCGGTAATACAGCCCCGGTAAAAGTGAAAATGAAAACGTTTGTTTTTATTATTCCCGTTTTTAAATCAAAGTTGCTATATCTATTTCTCTCCACAGCGTCGTTTACTCCTCCGCCAGGCTGCGTAAGACGCGTTCATATCTTATTTATTTGGCTGGACCTCTTCACATCTCCCCATTTGCGCTGCTTCACACACTTTATTTGCTTACTTACATGGTTAAAGAAAATAAAATACATCCATGAATAAAACCAACCGCATTCCGATTCTAACAACACATTTCCGTTTTATGCTGGTTAGGATAGGAACTTTTTTTAAAAAGTGGTAGTGGACACCTTATACTTTTACTAAAGTAAATATGTCTCTTGTTATTTGTACTTTTATTTAAGTACTGAGATTCAGTACTTCCTCCACCGCGGCTCCGACAATCTCCGACAACCTGTCTCCCAGGAGGTGCACAGGAAATGTCATGTCCTTATATGGGAATTTTCGGGGCGTTTTTTTATGCTAATTAGGAACAACTGGCACGCGCTTTCAGTTAAGAAGACGTGGGATTCATCGATCCTAAGAACACAGGTGCGAACAAATCTGTTGTTTAAGAACACGTCATGAATCCGACGTAGACTTTTCTTAGAAATCTTCTTAAGAACATATTTAAGAGAAAACTTAGGAAGATATTGGTGAATGAGGCCCAATGTTCACTTAAATAGGATATTTTAAAATTTTACCTTTTACTAACTTTTGTGTCTGAACAAAAGAAATGTCTTGACAATCCTTTTTCACAAAGATGATACCTGCATATGCCACCATTAACCATGTCTTATTTATGAATTTTAAAGATGGAGCAGGTCAGAACTTTATTTAAGTTGAAGAAGTCATGTTTAGTTAATCATGATTACAACACTACAATTCAGTTTCTTTAGCCTGTCACTTTAACTACATATTTACCTTTGAAGAAGACATGCATATCATTAATAAATCAGAACTCATGATGATTGAAATACCTCATTCCATGCATACATTAATATATTGTTGCTGCATTAAGTCATGCATGAGATACTAATAATCCTTGTACATTATTGATAGTTCATGGAGTACTACATGCATGAAGTCATGCATTTTAATGAATGAAGTCATGCATGAAGTCATGATAATTCATGTACCATCATGTAATACCATAATTGTAAAGTTTTACCATTTTTTTTGTGTTTGTAATTTTGGTACGAAATGTTTAGTTGACAATGTATGGGGTTACACCATTGTGTTGTGGATGCTGTGAAATGTTTTCTTTATTCTTTATTTTGTGCACAGTAGGGTATGTTGTGTGTGGACATTGGACGGGAAGCTGTGAATGAAATGACTTTTATATGGGTGTCATGTAATTCTGTGTGGGGTGGGGCCACTTAGTGGCATGACATGTTAAAGGTGCTCTAAGCGATGTCATGTGTTTTTTAGGCTACAACATTTTTTGTCACATACAGCAAACATCTCACTATCCGCTAGCTGCCTGTCCCCTCAACACATGGACAAGAAGGATTTGGGGGGGGGGTTAGTGCGCTGAAGCACAAAAGGGAGGGAGAGGGGACAGGATGAGGAGGAGGGAGGGGCGAGCTAGTCTCGTTTTGTTTGAAAATACTTTGAACGTCAACAAGAAGTAACGTCACCCAACATCGCTTAGAGCACCTTTAATTATATAACCAAATGATATCATATCAAAGTTACTGTGACAATCACTGCTACTGTGACAAAGCATGGCTGGGCCTCTGATACTTCACATGAATTATCTGGGAAAGTTAAGGAATCAGCCCCTTTCTTTACTCTTGCAGTAATTGATCTAAGCTGGGAAACCTTCCTTCATGTTTGCTCCCAGGACCCTCCAATATCTTAACCTCATTGTGTGTGATGTTTTTCATCTTTATCTTTCTTTTTTTCTACTTTTGACCACAACAAGTATCTCTACATTAAAGCCACTCAGAGTTTCAAAGAGATGTGGTTAACTATATCTGGTATTCTGGGGAGTTTCTGTATGTTAATGAGTGTGAACAAGCCGGCGGATTTAGATGTAGGTGAGATGTATCGTTGTTCATGTGCAGGTTTTTGTTTGTACAAATATTTTTAACACACACAATTAAAACTTGTTCTACGCATGTTTTGATAAATGAGACATCAGGCTTCTAAATGATCAAAAACCTCTATTTGAACACTCACCATAGCCCTCTACACATTCTAAAAGTACTCTAAACACAACCTTTTCTATCAAGAAAACAGTGTACTGACCTTGGTTTGTTGGGCAGCTCAGCAGTGAGGTCAGAACTGAAGAGATAAGACACTTTGGTTAGTTGGAGTTTGGTTCGGTGAAAGTTTAAATAATAAATGAAAAGAACACGCTAAAAACAGGCTTTATATCATTTACTCAATCTTTCAAAATGACATTATCATAATTAAACTGTAAAAACCTGTTTACCTTTCATATTGTATTTATTTCTTTCATTTTAACTGTAAATGCAAATCAGTTCCAAACATCGGTTACATTAACTACTAATAATCTGTATCGGCCTTGAAAAAACAGTATCTGTCGATCCCTATTTCTTTCATCTGATATTTTTCAGAAACACAGTTTACTTACAGAGCAGCCAGAGCAGAGATGTGTCCTCCATCCTGACAGTTGGTGAAATGATGTCTCGACTTATTTTCCGTGTATATCCGCATCAAGTAAAACTCTTCTTCCTTCCTCTGTGACTGGCAGTGTTACATGCATGCATACATACTCTCATGCATAGAGATACATACTTACACATGCATGCATAACGTGAGCTGGTTTATTAACATGAGGTTATATTGGTATAAGTATGTTGTGCACAAACTATATTTTGGCCAAGGCAGATTCTAATAATCTTGAAACAAACAAAACTGTCTCTATGTAGGTGGCAGCAGTTTAGTTGCAAGTAAGTGAACACAACACCACCTCGCCTCTGTTAAACCACTGAAAAGGGGATCAGAAAGAGACTCAAATAAACGGTGTTAACTACATATCAAGAATGCCAAGAAGGTTTTCACAATAAAGTAATTTGCCTTTGTGTTTTAGTGTGTTACGGTCAAAATAAGAATATGTGCAAAATATATGCTTTAAAGTTATTGTCCGTAAGATTTGAGTTAATTTGTTTCTAGCGGCAGCTTTGGCCTTAGATGTAATTTCAGGCGGGCCTCTGGGACTTCATCTCCCAGAGTTCCTTTCAAAGACGTGTCGACTGTATGACGTCGGTAGCTTTACAGCTGGCTTCAAGAACAGTGATCATTTCCTGAATGTTATTTGGTCTGAACTGGGCCTTAAACATACTGTTATTGATTTGGTTTCATGTAAATTGTAAAATTCTTTCTTTGAATTTCATGTTGTGACCAACATTTTACAGTTTAGGAATCTCATCTACATTTTGATTCACATTTATATTTTAAGTTGTAATAACTAATGGTCTGCGTGACACCCTGACATGTTCACATCGTGACTTGCTCCTCTTGAGGTTAACAAGTCTGTTTATACTGTAGCAGCTCCGTAGGTGTGAAGTCCATTTCACATAAATTGGGTTTTCTTTTCAGCTCTCACAGCAGAAACAAGTGTTAAGAAGAAAAAAAAACTGTGAACATCCAAACTGTACTTCCCTTTAACTAGTGGACTTTGACACTTCTGTGATCAAAGACATCAAATCAAACAGAGAGGTACAGCTGCTCTTCTTTGTCTCCATCACTTCATGGTGATGAAGGAACATTGGGACATTTCCGTATACAAACAGTACACAGACAACTGACCTTTCATTATTAATGATGTTTACTGAACGTGTTCTGGTCAAGATATGCAGACAGCGTGTATATTACTACTTCTGCAAACGACTGCAGACAGTCGCTCTACACATCACTGTTACACACTGGTGTTATACACTGTACACAATCTACACATTACCCAACCAACAGTGACTACTTTTACATGCACACATGTACTTACAGAAAATGAGACTGAAAGGAAGAGAATAAGACGTGGAAATATAATGAGCTATTCCTATAAAAAGATATAACTACAAAAGGACAAAACACTGACTATGTTTACATGTACAAAATACTGTGGTTTTTGTCCTCCATTCTGAAAAAAAAACATTCCCACCAGGCTGTTTACATTGCTAATGAAAATGTAAATGAACTGCTAAGCTACACATGTATGAGGTGTCTAATAATAAAGTAAGTCAAAGTCTCCAGCAGTGCCAGAGGTCCTCTACTCCTCACTGAGGTAGACCTGAACCGGCCAATCATGTATGAGGTGTCTAATAATAATGATTTAAAGAATGAGTTTGTGTTCAGAGTCTCCAGCAGAGCCAGAGGTCCTCTACTCCTCACTGAGGTAGCTGAGGTAACTGCAGCTACAAAGAGACAAACATCTCAAATTGAGAATCCATTTGCATTATTTAAATGTGTTTTTCACAGGATACAAGGCATGAGACGGCACACACCCACTTCCGTGGATACATCCCAATTCTTCTAGCAGATTGTCACGTTAATGAGAACCCATCTAGAAGGTTAATACATGAAGTCAAACCAAACTCTGACAGCTGAATGTTAACAGCATGTCTGTTCCAGAGAAATGAAACCTACTCACGGATGACTGAGCTTCTCACCCTATCTCTAAGGGAGACGCCAGCCACCCTCCTGAGGAAACCCATTTCGGCCGCTTGTACCCTGGATCTCGTTCTTTCGGTCATGACCCAGCCTTCATGACCATAGGTGAGGGTAGGAATGAAAACTGACCGGTAGATCGAGAGCTTTGCCTTCTGGCTCAGCTCTCTTTTCGTCACAACGGTGCGATAGATTGAATGTAATACCGCACCCGCTGCGCCGATTCTCCGACCAATCTCCCGCTCCATTGTCCCCTCACTTGCGAACAAAACCCCAAGGTACTTGAACTCCTTCACTTGGGGTAAGGACTCATTCCCTATCTGGAGAAGGCATTGGTTTCGTGCTGAGAACCATGGCCTCAGATTTAGAGGTGCTGATCCTCATCCCAACCGCTTCACACTCGGCTGCGAACCGATCCAGTGAGTGCTGAAGGTCACAGGCCGATGATGCCATCAGGACCACATCATCTGCAAAGAGCAGCGATGAGATCCCCAGCCCACCGAACTGCAACCCCTCCTCACCCCGACTACGCCTCGATATCCTGTCCATAAATACTACAAACAGGATTGGTGACAAAGCGCAGCCCTGGCGGAGGCCAACCCTCACCTGAAACGAGTCCGACTTACTGCCGAGAACCCGGACACAGCTCTCACTTTGGTCATACAGAGATTGGATGGCCCTGAGTAGAGACCCCCTCACCCCATACTCCCGCAGCACCTCCCACAGTATCTCCCAGGGGACCCGGTCATACGCCTTCTCCAAATCCACAAAACACATGTAGACCGGTTGGGCATACTCCCAGGCTCCCTCCAGGATCCTTGCGAGAGTGAAGAGCTGGTCCGTTGTTCCACCACCAGGACGGAATCCACATTGTTCCTCCTCAACCCGAGGTTCGACTATCGGCCGAACCCTCCTTTCCAGCACCTTGGAGTAACATTTAGGGTACAAAATAAAGTGCATTAACATGTCAACAGACACATCACACCACAGAGTGTCCAAACCATCAGTTAATTCATTTCAGAAACAGAAAAGAGACCAATCTCAGACAGTTAAAACCCTCTCAGTCTGAGTCAGGATGTGGTGTCAGTTCCTCTTTAATGTTGGTAGAGAGAAACTGTAGCTCTTTATCATCCAGTATGTCTGAACAGACTGGTGAAGTTTCACAGCAAACACTACATGTACAGTTCAGTTAAATATCTGTTTCTGTCAGATGTTTAACTGAACTCAACACTAAATATGACCTATAGAAGCAGATATTATGACTATGATTTGAGGATAGTGTTGCTTGTTTGCTGTTGTTTTGGCTCAGAGCCAAGTTACACAACATTGAACTATGAAACAAGCTTCATAATTAATCTTACTGGAATGATTAAGCAAAAACATAATTGATAGTGTTGAGTTTTTACTCCAAGTCATTCTGCAGTTAAAAGAACTGATTATAAATTAGATAAAGCAGTAAGAGTTCAGTTAGAGCAGCAGAGGAAGCAGCAGCCATCTTTACTGATCAGATAAACACACACAGAGCACTGACTGTCGGTACACGATCCGTTCTGCACATTATATCATATTAAATGATATATTAAAATATCATTATTTATTATAATCTATATATATATAAATAAATAAATAAATAAATAAATAATCACTGTCAGTAGGTGCTGCATTGACATTTGAGAATGTGCTGCTCGATTTCTGCCACCAGATGGCCCCCTACACATACCTATTACATATTTGGGTCCAAGTGTAGTAATTGTAGGTGCTATGTAACTGAACTGTGTCCTCCTAAGTGTGTGTGTGTGTCTGAGTGTAGGTGTCTGTGTGCGGGAATGTTGTCTTACTGCACCTGCTATATATATATTAAGAGTTTAAATTAACACAGATAAAAAAGCACAGCCTAAAACTGATATTAGGCCAACAATAAATCAACATTGTTCAATATGCCTCAAACATGACATCAAATCAGGAAATTCCTTCAAACAGTTCAAGTATAATGGTTCCTAAGTCAAATAATATTCTTCAAACATGCCTCACTTTTATGAGACAGAAACACATCCTTTAACCTTTCCTTCTCTTAAAGAACAAAACATATTCTTTAGGAGTAGCTGAATCCCACCACCTTTGCTCATCACATGGAATGGAAAGTATATGGTGATATTTGTCAGTGTATTTGTGAGTGAATGTGTGCGTGTTTAAGAAAGAGAGTGAAAAGTTATTAATATTGGTGAGTGAATGTGCATGTGTGTGAGAGTACAGTGTTTTGTATGTGTGCCTAGCTTTATTCACATACTTACGTCTGCATGTGTGTGTGTGTTTATGAGAGAGAGAAAGAGAGAGAGAGAGAGAGAGAGAGAGAGAGAGAGAGAGAGAGAGAGAGAGAGAGAGAGAGAGAGAGAGAGAGAGAGAGAGGGAGAGAGCAGTTTGTGTTGAACCTTGAACCAAGAGGAGAGGGTGTGCTAATTCATGGCCAAAAACTGAAGGGAGTTCTGTCCATCACAAACGTCCAAATAGTGGTTCAGCTGAATATGGGGACTGGAACCCGAATCTCTCCCGATTTGAAGTGTCTGATGAAATTCGACGTCGGAAATTTTTGTAGGCTACTGCTGACCTTGCAAACTGACGTTCGTTTTTTTTCTTTGTCTCGTCAAATGTGTAATCCTTATAGCCAAACTTTATTATTTTCTGTGCAGAGGGACATAGGCGCCGATTTAGGTTTTCCTCCGTGGGTGCTCACCCTTTAAAAAAAGTGTTTGCATTTCAGAACCTTAGGAAATGGACAGCGGCCGACATGAACACACATGCCATAATAAAGTCGTAAAGTAGCCTAGCCTATAGGCTATCTTTCAACTTACAGATAGGATTGGAGATGAAAAGTTTAACTGGCACGTAACCGCGATCAACTTCGTAGGAAATTAAGAATCAATGCCACCGACATAACCAATCACACTATGACAGACGCTCCACAACTGCAGTGTTTAATTTTAGATTAACGTAAAAATGAACTGGCAGTCTGGCACACGTGGGTGGTCAGTATTTTCCGTGGGTGCTCGAGCTGCAGTTCATGCGCATGCAACAGCACTAAAATCGTAAAGTTAACTCCTCAATATCAGAGGGGGAAAATATATATTTATTAAACAGAAAATCAAGTCATTTCAAGTCATTTGACTCAAGTCTAAGTCAAGTCTCAAGTCATGAATATCAAGTCAAAGTCAAGTCGAGTCTTTTATGAATGTTAATCAAGCAAGTCTCAAATCCTAAAATTTGCGACTCGAGTCTAATTCGAGTCAAGTCATGTGATTCAAGTCCCCCATGTCTGATATATAATATAACAATGACCATCAAACAAGTCAAAGTGTTGCTGTAACCTAACAAGAGAACAAATATGTGACGGTGCAGAGAGGAAAGAGTTAATAAAGTAGACTGAGGTCAGTCATTGGTCTGTCATCAGGCTCGTTCGAGATGAACTGCGCTTTGCCTGTAAAGTGGATGACAGGAGGCGGGAGCAGCCCATAGACAGTATATAAACTGGACCAACAGATCCAGTTGCTCTGGACAGAGACCAGTGAAGGATATATGAAGCTCTTTTCCGGTGATTGTTTGCTTTACTGCACAGCCTCCAACTGAGAGAGACAACGTAAATGTGATGTGAGAAACGTATATGTAAGGAGATAACATAGACACAGTCTAATTACTGATCACTAACATGCTAGTTAACATTAGTAATTAAACCTAAACAGCTAATGTAAGTCGAAACTGCCTGTGAGCTTCTCCTGTACTATACGGTAATTCCTCTACTATGTGACAGTAAGTCTCGTGGTTATGACACAATCGTTAGCCTATTTTTACAAAAACATCTGCTATGGAGCTATAACGTGAGCTACAAGGTAATGGAGCCTTTTGTATATTGTCGTGTTTCTTTAGAAATAAACAACGGACAAATAGAGTTTTAAACACTTCAGATGTAAAGTTATTCGCTGTCAAAGTGACGTCAAAATGAACGGGAGTCAATGGGATGCTAACGGGATGTGATTGCTTTGTAGCATCAAAATGGCGCCATAGGAGGTTCGAGTTCTGAAGCTGATTTTTTTTAAATGTTATTACGATGCATAACTTACTGGAACAAAGCTGAGCAAGGTGTTGTTGCTGGTGACTAAACCACTGATTAAATATGTACATTGAAGCGATACTGTCATTAAAGACCTGCTGATCGCTGTCTGATTCTCTCATATGAATGCCCTCATTGCATTGTGGGATATGGACTTTGAAAGCGCCCCTATCTGATCATATTGTAGTGTTCGGTCTAACTGTAATATTTCACCGTTAATAAGACCGAAATATTATTAAAATAAAGAAATTAATACCATGATAACATACAGGTTGATAGATGTAGCGTTATAGTTTTAAAAATATCAATAAACAACAAAGCAATCCAGCTTCCCAATAAATACATATAAACCGTGATAAGATCTGGTGAATAAATGTTTATTAAAACAGCGGTTATTGGGCTAAAAATACAAATAATAGCAAAGCTGTATCCAGGTTCTCTGCTGCAGCCCGAATGGCAGAAAGATTTGTGCTGTGATCACCAAAGATGCTTCCCATTGAAATACATTAGTTTAAAATTTAAATTTCTTAAAATGGTGTGACGATGTGATTCTATTTTTCAAATAATGGTCTTTTAGAAAAAAAAGATCATTACACATACTGGCCATTAAAAACAAATTTACTAAAGCAAATATGAGTCCAATTAATAAAAAATGTGTATGTTAAACAATAGTATAATATTATAGACAATACTGACTTACTACTAAGTAATAATACAATAAATGTAACATAACTATGAATAAAATAAAAAAAACATGCACATTTGCACTTTCTTTAAGATTTCTTAATCTTCTTAGGGGGGGTGGGGGTGTAGTTGTGCGCCACTTTTTTTTTAAATCACAAATGGAGAATCTCAACCTATTTTTATTGACAGAAGAAAAGTAGCACCCCACCACAAAACATTTTCTTTCTGCCATTCTCCATCTTTTTTTTTCTCCACCTCTGGTTTTTTCGCTTCTCTTTTCATCGCCGTTCTTTCCCCCTCTCTCATGTTTGATAAGGAAGTGGGCAATAGTCATGTGATGAGCCAGCTGCAGGGCTGTTTTTGGCACAAACTTTATACAAAAGCTCTGAAAACGTTTGGAAGTGTTGCAGCTACCCATGTTTTGTATAATGTGATTTTATCGATATTTTTTTAAAGGGATCGCTACCAAATGAGCAGATTGCAAGTATCAATCGCCAATCCCTAGTGACCATCACTCTTTCATACATTGTGTTTTCCTCACTGTGAAAAGTGTTTGAATGAAACATTAAGCTGTTACATTTTCCTGACTTAGCCCTCTGCACCCTCAGATATTTTCTAACAACTCATGGTCCTTCTGGTTATATTTTCTAAAAAAAGCTTGTAAAACATCAACATTGACAACTTGTTCTACACACGCTTTGATAAATGAGGCATCTTGCTTCTCAATGATAAACTACTGAAAAATATCAACTTGACCACTCACAATAGCCCTCTACACATTCTAAAAGTACTCTAAACAAAAAAACAGTGTACTGACCTTGGTTTGTTGGGCAGCTCAGCAGTGAGGTCAGAACTGAAGAGATAAGACACTTTGGTTAGTTGGAGTTTGGTTTGGTTCAAAGTTGAAATAATAAATGAAAAGAACATGCTAAAAACAGGCTTTAAATCATTTACACAATCTTTCAAAATAACATTATCATAATTGTAAACTGGAAAAACCAGACTATAGATATATATAAGTTTTCCTTTCATCTTGAATTTTTTTCCAGGTATAGACTGATTATCGGGACGATGTTTGGCAGTTTGCAGATTATTTATATCAGCGTTTTATTTGCCTGATAACCAATAAAATTAATGAATTAAAAAATTGTCAACTTTGGCTTGGCTACAGCTCTGTGTCTGTCCATCTGCTTCGGATTCACTCACCACTGAGTCTGACTTAATGCCCCCAACACTATCTGACTCTGTTACTGGGGATTATGTTCAAAGTTTGTCATTTATTAAATAATTGCTTAAAGCATTTATACAAGGTTTTGTGTTGGAGTTTGTAACATTCCAAAATCTTAATTTTGACTTAAAGACTTTGATTTTAACTGTAAATGCAAATCAGTTCCAAATATCAGTTACATTAACGACTAATAATCGGCATCATTCTTGAAAAAAACGTATCGGTCTTTCATCTGATATTTTTCAGAAACAGTTTACTTACAGAGCAGCCAGAGTAGAGATGTGTCCTCCATCCTAACAGTTGGTGAAATGATTTCTCGACTTTTTATTTCAGTATATCTGCATCAAGTAAAACTCTTCTTCCTTCCTCTGTGACTGGCAGTGTTACATGTATGCATACATACTCTGAGGCATAGAGATACATACATACACATGCATGCATAATTTGAGATGGTTTATATGAGTGTAAGTATAATGGGCAAGTACTAAATTGTACATTTTGATTCACATTTATATTGTAAGTGTTAATGAATGGTCTGTGTGACACCCTGACATCATGACTTGTTCCTCTTGTGGTTAACAAGTCTGCTTATAGCAGCTCCGTAGGTGTGAAGTCCATTTCACATGACTTGACTTTTCTTTTCAGATCTCACAGCAGCAACAAGTGTTAAGAAGAAAAAAAAAAAAAAAAAAAAACTTTAAATTGTTCTTTCCTTTAACTAGAACACTTTGACATTTCTGTGATCAAAGACATCAAATCAAACAGAGAGGTACATCTGCTCTTCTTTGTCTCCATCACTTCATGGTGATGAAGGAACATTGCGACGTTTTCATATACAAGCAGTACACAGACAACTGGGGTCTCATTTATAAAACTGTGCGTAGGATCCTTACTATAAGTGTACGTGCGCCC
The DNA here is from genome assembly GCF_004354835.1 of Perca flavescens. Classification (NCBI taxonomy): domain Eukaryota; kingdom Metazoa; phylum Chordata; class Actinopteri; order Perciformes; family Percidae; genus Perca; species Perca flavescens. Next base: position 4,877,553 of record NC_041349.1, read on the forward strand.
AAAAGCCCAAATTGGCGTATGCCAAAAAAAAGTCAGATTTATAAAACCGTGTGTACGCACACCTGTAAGCAACGTTCCCTTTATAAATCAGAGATTACCTACAAGTGTGCTTACGTGGATCAGACTCTTATCCCGCCCTGTACACGCCCATTTTTAACCATAAATAGTCAATGCAAAGCACCTCGTGAATGCTGATCAGTATGTTAATGACCCTGGCAGTTGTTCTTTCTTTACACCGAATCATGCCAAATCATGACGACTGGCGGAGAAAAACAATAAAACAAAAAACTCTCAGAAGCTCGGGAATTGCTGCCAATTGAATTATAATTTTGGCCTGTTGTCGCATAGTGTAGATCTATAGACTACCTTTATTAATAAAATCTTCCAAAACGGCAGGCATTACAGCACTCTGGGACAGCTTCGATATACCAGACGTATATAATAAGATTTAACAGAACTATATATTATATCCAAACAAGCCTTAGTGATGAAGTTGAAGATTTTATATAATATTTATTTAAAAAAAACACAACAAGACATTTCCCTCTGGAAACCCAGAGTGGCAAGGACCTGCATTTGGACCGGGATAGCACGGTTCCGGTGTTCTGTCGATTTATGCTACCTATCGAGATGTGCTACTTAGCGGTTCTGCGCATGCGCACGACCCACAAGCATGGTCTGATTCCCCGCCCATAAATCTATGCAACCTTGCGGTCGGACATACGGCCGATACTGTGGTTAATAGAGTAATATCTAATAAATAATTTATTCATTTATTCATCAGAATACGCTACCACTGAAATATTCAATAAATATAATTTAATAGAATATCAAAATATGCTCCTTATCTCCTGACAGTGCACATGGAGTGAGTAGTGGTGCAATATATAATGATTCTGTTGGGGGAGCATTATTTGATAGGGTATATTTGTCTATTAGAATATGCTACCACTGAAATATTCAATAAAGATATAATGGAGTATCAAAATATTCTCAAATAAACATAAGATGTCAATACTGTTAGAGTTATACCTCTATGGGATTATCCCTGCCTGCACATTTGGAAATATGCAGGCAAATATATCCACATAAGGAAGCACATTTCGATAGGGCAGCGCGACTCGATAGACTCTACTATCGATTTACGCTACGGTAGCATTTTTCGACAAGGCAGCATAGATCGTCAGAACACCGGCGCCATTCAGTACATAGATCCAAGAGCACAGCTATATTACTATTACAGCTATATTAGGGAATTTAAATCGGCATATGAGCCAGTCATCGTCATGGTCCCTGGAGTCTCTTTTTCTCCTGATTCTTCCATTAGTCTAGTCCTCCTGCAGGGCCAGCAGTACTATCATGCAGCATTACGGACGGCTTCACCGCAGTATTTATATATTTACAACTATTTGTGATTGTTAACACCTTTGCTAAAATCACAGCAACAACTAGTGGTATCCCCCACCCCGAGATACAATTTGAAATCGAAATGTAATAGGGAAACACACTTTTCTTCATGCAGGTTTTGTTATGAACAGTATTAAAGTTCGGACTGATAATGAGGACATAGAGCGTAACGATTGCGCGAGAGCTTAACGGCTGTATTTTCAGACTTTTACTGAACGTGCTCTGGTCAAGACATGCAGACAGCGTGTATCGCACTACTTCAGCAAACGACTTTGCATGACTGCAGACAGTTCAGTGCTCGAATTACGTGGGAGCCAGAGGGAGCCGAGCACCCATAGAGTGAGGACTGGCTCCCATGAAAGCAACAAAGTCAAAAATCTGAGGGGGTCTCTCTTATCTGAATGTGTCTGCCATATGTGGCATTGTAATTTAATCTTAAACAACGCTCATTATCCATCCCTGTTCGATCTCTTAACATTAAAGACATTAAAATATAAAATAAAGACCTGAGCCTACCCTACGCTCATGAACGCAGCATGACTGCACTTCACCATCACACCACTAGGCTATGTAAGCAAACCGCATACGATCGACTTGACAGCACTCGCAAGTCCGACAAAGTCACCTTGCTTTTGAGGTAAATACCACCAATGCATCTTAAATATAAATATCTGTGGCTATCCTGTCATTCAGAGCTCCGGAAAAGTTCCCACATATTTTGAAACACCTGTCAGCAATACAATGCAATCTCTGATGGCGGAATATTCAGTGAATAGGCTACCCGACAACATCTCAGTGCAAATTCCAAAATTGTTCATCTATTTCTTTCCACGGTTCAACACATGAGACGACTGAACACCCAGGTGTTGTTATCACTACGTGTACATTATAAGACTAGAACACAGTTTGGCTGTGTAATGACTTTATTCATTTCTGCCAGTTAGTGCATTTTCCCTGTGTATAAGTTAAAGACTACATGCATTATTGTGTTTGACACTGAGGATATCGGAGATGGTGGTCTGGTTCAAATGAGTTACTTTTTATTTCCTTGTGAAATTGAGAATGACACTCAGATTAAATTGTTTTGTCTATTTCTTTGTACTGCAAAATTAAAATGAAATATGGACTATTACAATCAATAATATGTTGAAATGAATTAAAAGGAATCCTTTTCTAGGCTATTTAATTGTATAGCCTTGTTAGGTTGTGTGTGGGGTGAGCCAACTTTTTTTATGAGATAAAGAGACCACCTTAAAGACAAAAAGATAATTCGAGCACTGAGACAGTTACTCTACACGTCACTGTTACACACTGGTGTTGTACAGGGTACACGTGTACACACTACCCAAAACAACAGGGACTACTTTTACATGCACATATGTACTTACAGAAAATGAGAATAAGAGGATTTCCCTCCAAATGTGGAAATATAATGAGCTATTCCTATAAAACCATATAACTACAAAAGTTTTTTTTTGTTTTTTTCTGCTTCTCCGGGTGGGGTTTTTAGGTGGTCCATAGAGGCTGAGTAGGTTGCTCCTCCTCTGTTATTGAGAGGCAAAAGGGATATCAAAATACACTGACCAAAATTATAAACGTAACACTTTTGTTTTTGCCCACATTTTTCATGAGCTGAACTCAAAGACTTTTTCTATGTACACAAAATGCTTATTTCTCTCAAATATTGTTCACAAATGTGTCTAAATTTGTGTTAGTGAGCACTTCTCATTTACCGAGATAATCCATCCACCACACAGGTGTGGCATATCAAGATACTGATTAGACAGCAGGATTATTACACAGGTGTGCCTTAGGCTGGACACAATAAAAGGCCACTCTAAAATGTGCAGTTTTATCACACAGCACAATGCCACAGATGTCACAAGTTCTGAGGGAGCGTGCAATTGGCATGCTGACTGCAGGAATGTCCAGCAGAGCTGTTGCCCGTGAAGTGAATGTTCATTTCTCTACTATAAGCCGTCTCCAAAGGCATTTCAGAGAATTTGGCAGTACATCCAACCGGCCTCACAACGGCAGACCACATATAACCACACCAGCCCAGGACCTCCACATCCAGCATCTTCACCTCCAAGATCGTCTGAGACCAGCCACCTGGACAGCTGCTGCAACAATCGGTTTACATAACCAAAGAATTTCTGCACAAACTGTAAGAAACCGTCTCAGGGAAGCTCATCTGCATGCTCGTCATCCTCATCGGGGTCTCGACCTGACTGCAGTTCATCGTCGTAACCGACTTGAGTGGACAAATACTCCCATTCGATGGCGTCTGTCACTTTGAAGAGGGGTTCTCTTCACGGATGAATCCTGGCAGATGGCAGACAGCGTGTATGGCGTTGGGTGGGTGAACGGTTTGCTGATGTCAATGTTGTGGATCGAGTGGCCCATGGTGGCGGTGGGGTTATGGTATGGGCAGGCGTAGGTTATGGACAACAAACACAGGTGCATTTCATTGATGGCATTTGTGTTCTGTCCTCACTAAGTGTTGTCCACACAAACGTATACTCAGCTATACAGACAGCTAAACACTATCCTAATAAAGCTCCAAAGAACAGGCTCATGTGTTGATTTTGGTAGTTTAATCAGGTTTATGTGTAAAACTGTGGACAAAGAACAAAAAGGATATAGAAAGGAAAATGGTGCATCATAATGCACATAAAACTGCACATTTTAGAGTGGCCTTTTATTGTGGCCAGACTAAGGCACACCTGTGTAATAATATGCCACACCTGTGAGGTGGATGGATTATCTCAGCAAAGGAGAAGTGCTCACTAACACACATTTAGACACATTTGTGAACAATATTTGAGGTAATAATAATAGGCCAGTCTTTGGGGCCAGAGGAGGCAGGGGAGGAAGAACTCTGCTGTCCTCTTCTAGACGACTGTAGCGCGGGATCTCCTATATCAATTTAATGGACGTCATTTTTTCATGCTCATCTGTTATTGGCCAAAACACGTAATATGGTATGATGCTCCAAGGGAGGACATCCTCTCTAACCAATCAACAACCAGGATACAAGATTGACAGTGCATTGGTCCAGTTATAATTTCCGTCATCATGTCACTCTGAGTTTTTTGCACTTTGCTGCATCAGTCAAGAGAGACTTGGCCCTCTTTTCTTTGAATTTTTCACATCCACCTTTCTCCTTACGTTTTCTAATAGCCATTGTCACGTCTAACTCCTCATTTCCACAGCATGCATAACGGCTGCGGACCGACTCCGCTGCGTGTCTGCTGTGTGCTGCTAAATCGGGGCCAAATGTTTTGTTCATTTGAAAAAAATATATATAGTTGAAAAAATAAAGCTTGAAATTGAAAATTTAAGTTTTGGTCAAAACTTGGAAAAAATAAAACCATGTATTCAAACTTAAAATAAGTGTACCAATTTTTCTTTCAGTTTGAATAAAATATAGATTAAATTCTGGAATTATTTTGAATAAATTATAAATTTTCATTTTTCACTTTAATATTTGTTTTCAGTTCCACATTTCATGTTTTCAGATTCAAAACTTATTTTTTTACGCCTTCAAATTTTTTTTTTCGGTTTCAAAATCTTTTTTTTTTTGTTTTCAGATCTGTTTTTCACTTTCAGATAATTTTTTTCGGTTTCAGACTTTTGGCCCTGATTTTGCGTGGGGGGCGTGGCTTCAACTCAGAGGGGCGTGGTATTATGAGTGACAGCCTAACAACGAAGGCAGAAGACTCCTCTGTCATGTTGACTTCAGGAAATGGTGTTACTGTGAGAACTATGACTGAATGCTTTCTATCCACTATATACATGTGATGTTTACTTAATAAACTGATGCAAGTGACAAAGTTCCATTTAAAAAATTGTATTGGACAACACATGGTACCAATTACACTATAAGAGCAATAAACTGATTGTGCAGTTCGGCAGGAACAATGACTTCTCCCACTTCCATGTATGACATTGAATGTAGCACCACAGTATTCACTCGGCAGTCAGCATAGCGTCCGCTCCGCCAAGGCAACCTGCTGGCGCAGCCCACAGGTAAGACATGTGAAAGATATTAGCCTTTTTGAATAGATACTTTGGGACATTATCCCGCAGTGGCATTTTTTGTCATTAACACATAAAGGGAAAATAGGTGGACAGCTGGAAATGAAGCATCGCTAGCACAAAAGTTAGCATTAACTAACGTTAGCTTCACACTAGCTGGTGTTTTTACACCAATTTTAGTGTCCAGCTCAAGTTTTTGACTTTAACGTGTAGTGGTCTTTGTTAACCTCTGTTTGTCAGAATGACCATAACTCGACAGTGGCTGCCTGCAGCCAGACAGCCTTATAAATGTAAAACATTATAGATAACTAACATTGCTAGTGTTACCTTTTCATGGTTAGTTTAAACAACATAACTTGTCCTGGTCCGCTTTGTTAATCAATCAATCAATCAAAGCTTTTATTACGGACACACATGGTCCAGAAAACAGACCGTAAGACATACAAATACAAAAAGACAAGTTAGTGTATTCTGATACTTAAGTTAGGCTGTGGTAGAAGCCTTCAAAGTTTGCCCACTTGGCATATTTTGTAAGGCATAACTGTCATGCTGTTACATGTAACGTTATAGTGTAAAACGTAATTTATCAGGCTACAGCATTAATGTAAAGTCATATTTGTCTACTCTATAAAAGGAGACCTTCTTCACTGCAGCCAGTGTCAAGTTATGGTCATTCTGACAAACCGAGGTTAACAAAGACCAATACACGTTAAAGTAAAAAAAACTTGAGCTGGACACTGAAATTAGTGTAAAAACACCAGCTAGTGTGAAGCTAACGTTAGTTAATGCTAACTTTAGTGCTAGCGATGCTTGATTGCCAGCTTTGTCCAGCTGTCCACCTATTTTCCTTTTATGTGTTAATCACAAAAAAATGCCACTGCGGGATAATGTCCCAAAGTATCTATTCAAAAATGCTAATATCTTCACATGTCCTACCTGTGGGCTGGTGCCAGTGAATACTGTGGTGCTCTAAGTCATACATGGAAGTGGGAGAAGTCATTGTTCCTGCTGAACTGCACAATCTGGCACAGTTTATTGCTCTTATAATGTAATTGGTACCATTTGTTGTCCAAAACATTTTTTAAATGGAACTTTGTCACTGGCATCAGTTTAAGTAAAAATCACATGTATATAGTGGATAGAAAGCATTCAGTCATAGTTCTCACAGTAACACCATTTCCTGAAGGCAACATGACAGAGGAGTCTTCTGCCTTCTTTGATAGGCTGTCACCATAATGCCACGCCCCTCTGAGTTGAAGCCACGCCCCCACGCCAAATCAGGGCCAAAAGTCTCAAACCGAAAAAATATCTGAAAGTGAAAACAGATCTGAAACCGAAAAAAAAAAAAAGATTTGAAGCCGTAAAAAAGATTTGAAGCCGTAAAAAAATAACTTTTGAATCTGAAAACATGAAATGTGGAACTGAAAACAAATATAAAAGTGAAAAATGAAAATTTATAATTTATTCAAAATAATTCCAGAATTGAATCTATATTTTATTCAAACTGAAAGAAAAATTGGTACACTTATTTTTAGTTCAAATACATGGTTTTATTTTTTCCATGTTTTGACCAAAACTTAAATTTTCAATTTCAAGCTTTATTTTTTCAACTATATATATTTTTTTCGAATGAACAAAACATTTGGCCCCGATTTAGCTCCATATGTGCTCCGCCGTCCATCAATACCCACCAGGTCCAGATTTGTTGCGGAACGGCTGCGGCCGTGACTGACAGCTGTAGTCACGAGGACCCACAAGTTTCACGAATTCACAAATTTCACAAATTCACGTAGACTAGAACCACAAAACCAACAACCGTTTGTTTCCATCCAGAGGACTAGATGGGAAACAACTCTGTGCTGTGTTTTCAAGGTGTAGTGCAGGGAAATATGATCCCCCGTGAGCACTGTGTATTTTATTTTGAAAAGTAACCGGATATTTATTTTGTTTCTGTGCTCCACTTCCTGTCCCGCACTATCTGCCGTGTGCTGAATTGCTGCGGAGCTCTCCGTCGTCCGTCAAAAATAGAAGCTCTGCGTATCTGCTGCGGAGGGCGGCGGACTGACGGAACTGGGACGGAGTAGAGACGGAGTAGGGACGCAGACGTTCCGCAGTCAGTGGAAATACACACATTGACTTTAATGGAAACCTAATGACTCCTTCGACGTTGGAGACGTTTCGCAGCCGTTCTGCATATAGTGGAAATTGCCGGTAATGATGTAGGTCTCTAGACTGGGTAAAAAATGGCCTCACTACTGGGTAAACCCATAACAGTGTATGGGTAAACCCCAGCCTGATCTGCTGGCGATTTGATTTCGCCCTGATGTAGGCCTTCTCTTCTTCCTCAGTTGTTTTTTTACACGTAGCATATAAGTGATCGTATTAGCGCCCCCTGCTGTTGGCTGTTAATATCACTTTATTAGACTTTTTTTGTGCCAAGGGTTAGTGTCAGCTGGACGGCCGTTCTGGGTGCTGCCGAGCAGTGGATGGAGAGCTCCGCTCTGAAGCCATTGTTCTGTAACATTACTCCGGGCTGGAGCCACAGCAGGAGTAACGTTACCGTGACTACAGTCTGACCTGACGTGCTGCTCTACACTCCTCCGCACCGCTGGATCCCGGACAGACGACAGACTGCTGCACGGCATGGAGGATGTGTTTGGGTCCAGGGACACCAGGGTGGTTCTAACGTTATATTATAATTCATTAAATATTATCTAAATAACATGACAAGGATTTCGTGAATTGTAATCATTAATTTAACTCTGCAAATAACCAAAACCAGACTAAAATTAGTAAAATGTAGTAAAATGAAATCAAAATAAAAGGAACTGATTAGAGGGTCCGAGTTTTAAACTGATTAGGTGTAGTGTTTTCATAACCCTATGTGTACTTCTAGCTTTGGTTGCTCCTGACAGTAGGCTAGGCTACACACAGCTACAGATTTGACTCATTGATGCCCGGAACATGTCTGATATCTTAGAGCATTTTGATGCCTCCTCCTCCATATTTTTTTTCCTTTTGGGTCTGACTTTCTCAGCACCACCTTTCCCTTTTCTGTTTTGGCTTTCCATCATTAGACTCAGACACTGTCTGTTAACGTTACCGATAAACTTCCAAACGTGACGAGGAAAAAAAAGAGGTGTTCGATGGCTTTACGTTATAGGCTGACTGAGGGGCCGCTTACTGATCCCCCTATATTTCTGAATATCATAGACATTGTTATTACCTGCACTTTGTTAGTGCTTTCTGATTAGCCTGTGTCAGTAGGGAGTTGGATGTAGAACCACAGGGTTGTTGGTTCAAGTCCCCATACGGACCAAAGTATGGTGGTGGACTGGGAGCTAGTGATGTGCGGATCGATACTAAAGCATTGATATTTACGATCCCAACGTCTCCTGCTCTAGTATCGATTCTCATATAAAAAGATCGATATTTAAACTCAGTAATTTGGAGTGAGTTTTTATGTTATCATAAGTAACTTGTTGTCACCAGAAAAGTCTAATTATATCCGGTTAGGGGAAGGAACTACTTCTCCTTCCGCCGGTCAGTTGTGTGTGCACAGCGGCTCTGTGACAGAGCCTGCCGCTGCAGCAGCCCTTCTATAATTTCCCGCTACGAAGAAGATTGCAGACTGCACAGGAGTGTGTGGAAAGACAGTGAAATACAGTGGTAACACTACAAACCTCGCTAAACATCTGAGTCATAAGAGTGAATATGATTGATAGGTTTGGTATTCATTCTGATGTACATGTTGTTCATCCTTGGGCAGACGTGTCTGTATGCTCATGGTTGTTCCAGTGTCATGAAAGTTTGTTCACTGTTTGAATAAAGCTGCACTTGATTTGTAATCCTCGGACTGGTCGTCATCTTTGAGGTCTCCCAACATCATTTCTGAATCATCACCCGATATCAATGATGATATAATATAGCGTCAGTCTGAGGAAGAGGTCCAGGGCGAAAAGACGCCAGGTGCTAGGGCGAGACATACTTCAATCAGTGAGTCATTTGGCAGCAGCGGCAGAAGTTCTCCAGGTACAGGGAGATAGCGTGATAGTCGCGTTATCACTGACTGTGGGAAAGTTATTCACGCTGTTAAGGCTTTTAGTTTTTTAATGTTCAAGAGTTCCCCGGAATCCCAGCATTCTTACAACAAGCTAACAGAGAGCAGTTTGTTCTGAGATTTTCTTTATAATTAAATAATATGAGAGTAGTTTATTGTCTTGTCATTATGCAGCTATAATTTGGAATTGGTAAGCCTACAGCCTACTTTTTTACTTTACTTTAAACTAGTTGTCACATCACACTACAAATAAAATACGTAAAAAGTATTGGTATTGGTATCGGCAATACCAGCCTGGGTATTACTTGGTATCGGATCGAATAGGAATTAAGTGGTATCACACATCACTATTGGGAGCTGGAGAGGTGCCAGTTCACCTCCTAGTTACTGCCAAGGTGCTCTTGAGCAAGGCACCAAACCCCCAACTGCTCGGGGCGCCTTTCAATGGGCAGTTCCCTCACTCTGACATCTCTCCATTAGTGTGTGTGTAGCATGTATAGGTACTGAGCATGTGTGTGTGTAATTCAGGCCTGTTTGCAATAACAACAGAGTGAAAACATTGTAATTTCAGCAGGCAGCAACTGCACACCAGGCCGCTGGATGGTGTTGGTACAAACTTGCAATGTATAACTATTATCAGACCGGCCCTCGTGGCCCCGAAACACTACCAGCCCACCAGGAAAAGTCCTGACTCTCCCGAATGCCACTCCGCTACTCTCCACTGATATACCCCTGCAGGTGACATGACTTTGTGTTGTGTCTGAAGTCAAAGGTTAACTTAACTAAAGGACCTCTTTCCTGTCATCTACTGGAGAGAAAACTGCACAGCCAATACACTCCAGTCAAAGAGGAAGTGGGAGGGTCTTACTGCTCTGACAAAAATAATTCTAAGTGTTTCTGGTCACATCACCAAGAGGGAGAATGAAGCAAACATGTCTTCGGCTCCGTAAGTAACTCTGAGCTGATCAGATTGCAATCAATATACTTATTAATGATGAAGAGAATACTTAATGAAAATGAAATGAAAATGAAATGAAAATGAAATGAAAATGAAATGAAAATGAAATGAAAATGAAGATTACCCAAACAAGGTCATCTCTTTTGAATCTCTGACCTTCTACTATCACACACAAACATACTGTGTATACTAGTTATAGTTATAGTTATAGTTAGAATCAACCAGTGTATATTTTCTGACGTGGATCTTGTTTATCATTTTAGTGTTGACCTCATTGCTCTGCTGCAGAACAAACTCAGGTTAGTAAAATTATCCAAAGTCTAAAAGTGATCGGGGTTAATAGTAAAGTCTGTTGAAAAGATTGGTATTTTTTGTTTTTTGAAAGAGACATGCTGAAAAAGGGTTCAAATGACAAATTATTTTTAAAATAAAATGCTACTTCACACACAGTCTGGATATTTTAGTTGAGTTAGTGCCTTTCTGCTCACCGTTTCTCAAATTATATTTGCATATTTTATCAAGTGTAAGTAATTCTTCATTATTCTTTTTTCGATTTTAGAAGGATTTAATATTTGGGGTTCACCATAACATGTTTGGGTCTTGATCTAACTAATTAATGAAGTGAGCTATTGCTTTTATAAAACGTTTTTAAAGTTACATCTGTAATGAATGTAATGTATGCTAAAGGTGGTTCAGTCTATTTTACATTAGCCAAAAGTGAAATCGCCCCCTCGTGATTAGTAAGAGCATTCTGCCCTTTGATAAGTTTTGATTTTAGTAAAAACAAGAACAGCTTAACACGAAAAATAAAAACCTGCCATGTTTGAATTCATAATGTTTACAGAGGGTCTCTGTTTCGGTGGCGTTACGTTACAACACAGTACACAGAGCTTGCTGAGACCGATCATTTGTATGTGATTAGTTAAGGAGTATTATAAAATCCACTTCCTCTCACATATCACGGCAGTAAGGCTGCACAAATGAAACCAGGTGACATCCTTTACTCTCAAACTGGGACAACAACAAATACAACGGGATTAAGAAGGCTAGTCTAAACATAACTGCTGTGTGCATGTAATAAATCTTTTCTGTTTTTATATTTGTTATAGGCTAGGCCTACTTATTAGCTACAGGGCCCTACAGTGTAATGTAATACAAGGATAACCAGAGCTTTTCACATCTTGACTTGTACAGGCCAGAGTGGCTGGAGAGATTAGCTGGAGCCTAAAAGTCAAAAGGAACGTTAAAGTGGGGATATTACCGTTTTTTTGCAAAGAAAATTCAGAGAAGTGCACAGGAGGAAGAGGAGGAGGGAAATGAAGAAGGAGAAGGCAGTAAACTGGAGAGACAAGGAGGGGCAGAGCAGGAGAAGACCACAGAAGGAGATGCAGAAATAAGTGAAAGAGAAGAGAAAAAAGAAGAATTGGCTGTGAGGGATGAAGAGAGGGACAGAAGTAGGGTGTGATCAGGAGGAGGCAGATGAAAATGACAGGGAGGAAGAGGATAGGCCTTCATATCAATTCATAGGCAATTCCCCTTGGACCACATGCTATCCTTTTAGTCTTGTTCCATAGAAATTGTAGTACAGAAGGATAACATGTCATGTCACTCAGTAAAATGCCTTTGGCTATTTCTATTCTGTTGCATAGGGTTAGGTATGCAGATGTGCATACACTATATAAATAGATTATCTATTGTTTTACAGTTTTTCTGCAGTTTTACAGTTTTTCCTTTATTTGTCACACAAGTTATTTACATATGGGGTTTCGTTGTTAAGTCTGCCAATGCCAACCTGCCAAGACTTTTCGCCACCCCATGTAAAGTTTTCTAGATCTGCCACTGGCTAGCACAGACTTGGAATTCTTTAGCTGTACACTAAAGAAAGTCACCCAATAAACTAACTAAGACATGGAGGTAGAACAGCATTTCCCATGTCCTGCAAGGTAAAATCACTGATTTTGTCAAAGGAATCTGCTGGCTTTGAAGAGATCAGAGATAACAGCTTCAGTTCCCTGTTGTAAAGGGCTGGTGAAGCACTGAAAATATTCTAAATCTAGTGTAGCCTACACGTAAGGAGATACTTGGCTGAATTCAAACCAGCTCTGTGTCATGGCAGTCTGTGTGTGCTGATTAACAGCTTCCCTCTGTGGCTCCGGCTATATGTTTTTTAGTCTTACATTTTTTTTTTTTCTCAGGTGCGGAGTGAACCTTATTGTGCAAAGGACTTCATAGGCATTCTATGTGGTTATTGTATCATTGTAATGAATTTATGAACCAATCAAATTGCTTGATTTGAGCTACCCGTTTTATAACTGTAAATATTTCTGCACTTTTGCAGGTTTGGGCTTAAGAACTTACTTACTATAACAAGAGTTCCAGTTTCATTTTAAACCAGCTTTGAAGTAGCAAAAAACTCCAAACTCGTGAAATCATCAACGCTATAGACCCAATCACAGTGTTTGTTTTTCAATAACTTTCGGGTAGAAACGTCCTGTACATACAATTTAACTGGGCTGCAAATGTTTAGCTTGGAGAGCTAATTTACCTGTTGGGCCACAGACTTAAACTCAAAAACTCAGAACAGAAAAAAAACATTTATTATTCTGGTAGGACAGAAGACACACAAATATCTTTAAGAAATATGTTTGAAGAACTCCCTGCTGGATAACAAATATAAGCATCTTTGGAGTACTGTGTGACTGAATCAGGCAGTAAGATACAGGGAACGGGAAAACTCACGCAGAACATTTTTCAATTTAGCTCTAACCTTTTTTAGTCTGTTTGGCAAATACCTCCATACAGTACCACGGCACTGCAAACGTAGCAGCTAGCAGATAGTTAAACTTAATGTTGGGATGTGGTCTTTTTCTGACATTTAATTTAGTTTTGCTGAAAATACAATAAATTCCCTCCAGCCTCCCTGACTGTGAGTCCCAGCAGATCTCAGATGTTTAAAGATGAATCTGTCTCTCTGAGCTGTGAGGAGGACGACAGCTCTGCTGGATGGACTCTGAGGAGGAACACAACCAGAGAAACCAGGACTCAGTGTGAAGATGGCTGGGGAAGATCTGCTGGTTCTTCCTGTAAAATCAGCTTCATGGTCCCCGGGGACAGTGGAGTGTACTGGTGTGAGTCCAGAGAGGGAGCAACCAGTAACAGCATCACCATCAATGTCACTGGTAAGATCAGACTGTGGAGTCAGTATTGATGAAGCTGTGTGTGAATGGATGACATGCTGTAGTTTGTCTCTGTGTTGAGGTGGACCAGTGATCCTGCAGAGTCCTGTCCTCCCTGTGATGGAGGGAGAAGACCTCAATCTGACCTGTAGAACAAAGATGTCCTCCAACCTCCCAGCTGGTTTCTATAAAGATGGCTCTTTCATCAGGAATGAGCCTGCAGGTCACATGACCATCCACCATGTTTCCAGGTCTGATGAAGGCCTCTACAGGTGTCACATCAGCAGTGTTGGAGAGTCTCCACCCAGCTGGGTCTCTGTCACAGGTGAGGAGGTTCAAGGTCATTCTTCAAACTAGGCAGCTTTAACACCTACAGTTCAATAGACTTTGGAGTTTTGGGGTCATCATTTTTTATTTGGTTCTTCTTTAGTCGGTCTTTGAGATGATGATGATGATGATGATGATGATGATGATGATGATGATGTGTGGTCATTGTAGGTTATGGATCTGAAAGTTATCGTCACTTGAATCATTTACAGTATACATCAATAAATTGTGTGCAAGGTGGAAATTGATTTGATTGATTGATGATTTTTGGGTCACTTCCTGTGTGTCTGATTGCGTTCTCACATGAAGTGACCGATATCTTGCGCACTTCGAAAAACAAACAGAGACCTCTGTATTCCAGTGACCAAATATTCTGACCAAAACGCTCCAGGGTTCAGTTAACACGGACCAAACTGCTCAGGTGTGGAAGCAGCCTAACACACCGTCTGATATTAGATATTTCTACCTCTAACTAGACCAAGGGAATTCAATTACAAACATGATACACAACATTGAATTTAAAACATAAAAAAGGAGGAACAGTGACATAGCTGAACATGTTATCTACTTAGTTTTATTTCTGTGCTTTTAATTAAATATTTTTTTGTTCATTTTAGAGAAACCCACGACTACAAGTCCTCCTACAACCTCCACTACAGCCGTCACCACCTCTGGCAAGTTGTAACAAAACAAACAGTAGGCTACATATCATATAGGAAATATATTATATATTATAATAGAATAATTAATAAGACAATAACAACCTTAACTAATGAAAAAAAAGAGTGCCAATGTGTAAAAAGAGCTAATAACATGCATCCAGTGCAATAGTCTTTCATAAAGAGCTGTAGATCACAAGATGAGAATAGAGCTGTTTATGGTCTAAAGTTTTTAGTTTTTTTTTTTTTTTTTATTTAACCAGGAAAGTCCCATTGAAATTAAAAACCTCTTTTTCAAGGGAGTCCTGGCCAAGAAGCAGCAAAAGAGTTACAAACATACAATACAATTACATATACATTATGAAAAACAGTTACAAGGGATCGACTCAAGTGTTCTCAATCTGGATTTAAAAGCGTTCAATGAAAGTAATTCAGTCAATTTCCATTCTTTTTGCAACATGTTCCATGTTTGGGGGCTGAGTGAACAAAAGCCCTTTTTCCCAGTTCTGTACGGGCAAGTGGAACAGCGAGCAACAAAAGATCATTCGAACGCAGACAATGAGAGCCAACACTCCTCCGTGAGATTAAGTTACAGATGATGTAGGATGGCAATAGACCAAGCATGGCCTTATAAATGAAAGTATACCAGTGACCCAGCCTCCTGGAGGACAAAGAAGGCCATCCCACTCGAGAATACAGCTCACAGTGATGGGTCAAGACCCTACAATTAGTAATGAACCGCAGAGAAGCATGATATGCAATGTCAATCTTATGGAGACATTTAGCAGAGGCATTCATGTACAACAGGTCTCCATAGTCTAAAATAGATAAAAATGTTGCATTAACAAGGCACTTTTTTGCCTCAAAAGAAAAACAGAATTTATTATGAAAGAAAAAGCCCAATTTAAGTTTAAGCATTTTCACAAGATTATCTATTCTGAGTTCAATGAGCACCTGATTACATCATCATCACTATCTACAACAGTCTGTTGTAGGACCGTACAGCATCTCATTTTCCATAGTTTAAAACAAACATACATACATACACACGATTATTGGTATCAGTTCCTTGTGCTTATCTGATCATACTTCATCTATGATACAGTACATGACAGATTTAATTGAAATATCAAAATTTACACCAGTATGTCCCAGACTTCTTTTGCTCTGTAGCAGTCCATTAAGAGATGCTGTTGAGTCTCATCACCGTTGCAGTGAATCATTGGGCATTGTGTTGTTGTTACATAGCAACTCCAAGACATGACAGCTCTGACAGCAAGTCTGTTTACAGACATCCACCATCTCACATCATGAATACTCTCAGAAAGGTTCTTATTTAAAAAAAAATTCAAAAGTTGGGTTCCTTCATTTTATGTTATATATTTATAATTTATATACCCACCATATTTATAATCAATTTTGTTTTTAAATCATCTTACTAGGAATTCCAGGCCATTCCAATCTATTTGAAGGTTTCCATGTTTGTACATAAAATCACCATAAATCAGGTTATAATCTGGACCTTGTCTGGCTCTCCCTCTCCTTTTTCTCCACTTGGAGCAATCACCGACCCAGAGAGCATTTCTTGAGAAGGCTGCTGAAACAATTTTAACAAAAGCAATATACATTCTTACTCCCATATCCCCCCATATTTTTTACTTTTATACATGATTTCTTTTTGTTAATTCTCTAGTTGTACCCCAAACTTAATTTACACACTGTTTATTTAATTTAATTATCATTTTGTTAAATGGAGGAAAGATGTTTGCTAAAAATAATTAGTGTTTTTATATTCCCATTTTTTTATTTCTTCTTTAACTTCACATAGTTTAGTCTCCCAGTTTCTTTCACTATAGTTTCTATTATATATTGGTCACACCCAAGATTTTAATTTCATCTTTTACTTTAATGTTGATATTACGTTTGTTTTCTTTCCGCTCCGACAGAACCAGAAGCTAGTTCATACAAGTTCTGGTGGTTAGTTAACACATCCATCTCCATCTGTTTTTTTATTACAACTGTGACGTCGTCTGCATAGGTCTTTTTTATCAGATATTTATTCATCATTTCTCTCAGTGTGTAGAGATTGTCCCATATTAAACAACCTTTTATGGCACAAGTTTGTTCTTTTTCTATAATTTCATCTGATATATAATTTCATCTATTCATAATTACTTTGGCTAATATTTTATAATTAGTGTTCATTATAGTCTATAGTTATCAATGTCATTTTCATCACCTTTCTTATAAAGTAGACATATTATACACTGATGAAAGGATTTCCCCATACAGCCACTGTTCAGACCTTCAATATACATCTCTGTGAAGACATTTAATACTTCATCCATATTTAACTGACAAAACTCTAAAGACAGACCATCAGGGTCGGGACTTTCATATTAGATATTTCTACCTCTAACTAGACTAAGGGAATTTACTCAATTACAAACATGATACACAACATTGAAGTTAAAAGTCTAAAGCTTCATGTAAAAAGGAGGAACAGTGAAATAGCTGAACGTGTTATCTACTTACTTCTATTTCTTTTTAACTTAATTAGTTTAATTTTAATTAAATATATTTTTGTTCATTTTAGAGAAACCCACAACTACAAGTCCTCCTCCAACCTCCACAACCTCTGGCTTCAACAGTTCTTCCTCTCCCCCTCCCCCCACCTTTCCTCCTCTTCCCCTTGTGTTGGGGTCTGCCGTTTCCATCGGTGTTCTGGTTCTCCTGGTTGTCCTGGTTCTCCTGGTTCTACTGGTGAGACACATCCGTAGGAAACCCAAAGGTTAGTCTCAATAAGACTCATATTTTGCTGCAGTTCCAAGTCAACATTTACTGTTGATATTTTCACTTTCAGAAATGGAGTGAAGTGTTCAAACAAATGTTTCTTCATGTCAAACGTCTCTTAAGATTCTCATGAATCACTATTCTGTTGTTGACAAACCATCCTCACCACGAGGGCCCTTTAGCATGTCACAACATTCCTCATGTTTCCATCTTTACGGATGTCTCTTTAATGATTAAATTGATTGAAATTTATGTTAACTTTGGTTCATTTCAGCAGCTGAAGTAGAAGCTGGAGATAATGACGTCACATACAGTGATGTCACAGTGTTACGTAACCTGAAACAGCCAATCAGACGGAGCAGAGGTAAAGAAGTTTTTATTGATTTTCAGAAGAAACTGTGTGTGTTCTTGTTTTAATGTCCTGAGAGGACATTTTGGGAAAAGAGCATTTTATAAAATAGGGATATTTTAAAAAGTAAATCAATGTTTTTAGTTCACAACAGTCACACTGTAAGATCTATTTTAGTAAATAACAGGGTGTGTTCTGCTTTCCATGAGAGTCTGGGTGTGTTGTACCCTGTGGTTAAACAGCTCTAACAGCTCTGTGGTCGTCCAGTTTCCTCTTTCTCCTAGCAAACCCTTCAGCTGTGGTGTGGAGTGTGGGTCTGCACACGCTTCACTGCAGGACTGTTAATAAAACAAAGATCATATAAATAAATTATAAAATTTACATTTATTAAATTTATTTATGATCACTTACAATACACCTCTGAGGGTCTGGGAGTCTCTAGACCTCGTTCAGACCTTTAAAATCTGATCTGAGTGACCTGATCACTAGTAGACAGCTCTAGGTGGGTGTGTGTTCTCACCTGGCAGCAGAATCTTTCTCTCTGTCTCTCCCTCTCTCTCTGTCTCTCTGTCTCTGTCTCTCCCTCTCCCTCTTTCCCTCTCCTCCTCTCTTCCTCTTCTCCTCTCTCCCTGTCCCCCTCTCTCCTTCGCCCTCTCTCTCCCTCTCCCCCTCTCTTTCCCAATCTCCCTGAAAGTGTTAGGCCTCCACCTGAGAGAGAGAGAGAGAGAGAGAGAGAGAGAGAGAGAGAGAGAGAGAGAGAGAGAGAGAGAGAGAGATCATCAGACCATGGTGAACGAAGTTGTGAACAGATTAGTATGTAGTAATGTGTTGAGTATTAAACAGTTGGGAGTGTAGAGGGAATGAAAAGAAATTGATAAGGAGGTTTGAGTTGTGTTAATATATTTACTATTTTGTTTAAAAAAGGGTTAGGGTTAGATACATATATAATTATTTATTCATCATTTGCCCTTAATTTCACTTAAGCCCATGCCCCACAAAATGTCTGTGTCCGGCCCTGTTTCTGTTTGCATACAGGCTGGTTGTGTGTTTATTAATGTCAGTTTTTAGTCTTCTTATCATCAACTAAATCATACATTAGAAACTTGCTGTGAATTGAAAAAAGTGCTGCCTACAGTCTGTTGCACGCAGGAGTCGTGCTATGTTACTGCTGACGAAGACCCGCCATTTCCTGATTTTGCCATTTCATAATGAAAGCATTTAAATAAGAAAATAACGGGGGGCTTTTATTGTGAAGAATTTATAGGAAATGAAACCATTTCACAGCCGCTGATTTGAGTTAGCCAGCTTTCTCCGTATTAAAAACAATGCTGTGTAACTCTGGCAACGCAAGACTAATAAATAACTAAAGGAGATGACGTAAGAGCAGGAATATCTGGAGTAATATCCTTCATATTGGTGAATTCTGGGACATTTTACTAGAAATAACGTTACTGTATACCGGTGGCTGCCTTTTCCAATGAACAATACTGCAGAGAGCTCCCAAGAACAGCAGCACAGTAACAAAAACACAGACACATCAATAACAGAATGATGTTAACATCCAAAACACACGATTTAGTGGTAAATACTTTGCGTAGTTCTGCTTACAGTTGAGTAGGCGGCCCTAATGTGTCCCAGGACACATTCCTGTCCTCACTGGACACATGCGACCTAAACCACCTCCAAATGTGGTTTTTAAAATCTGATGTCAATGCCCCCGAGTGTTTTCAGCTGTACTTAGAGCTGTCCTCTTGTGATCTGATCACTCAGATCTGATCTAAAAGCCGGTTAGAAACAAGGTGCAAGAGACATAAATCTCTCACTCAAGCTGTCAAGTTCGTGTTAGGCAAATATATTGATGGCGCCATAACAAAGATACTCATCTAAATCTAGTTCAGTATATCTCTCTCCGCGGGAAATTGACACATTATTTCAAGTGTTATAACCAAGTGTTGTTTGTGCGACACCCTGACATGTTGACGCTGTGACTTGTTCCTCCTGTGGTCAACATGTCTCTAAATTAGAACACCTCTGTTAGCGTGAAGTCTATTTCACATGAACTGGGTTCCCATTTAAGCCCTGACATTGTACTTCCCCTTATGTAGACTTTGACGCTTGTGTCTTAAAGCTATATCCGGAAATTTGCTGATTAAATGTATCAACTATTAGGTCCTTTTTTATACTATGGAAAATAGTATTATTGAATGTAAGTTAAATAATCCATGTCATGTCTTTTCCAGAGAGTGATCCTGCTGTGAGAACAGAAGACGTCTGTTACGGACAAATAGTGATCAAAGACAAGAAGACAAACAGGAAGAGAGGTACGGCTGCTCTTTTATGTAGATTATATCTCTAGAAACATCTGTTAGAGGAGAACACACAACAGTTCAGCTGCTCACTTTCTATCAAACAGACATAAGGAAATAGTGACTTTATTAGGGACTATTTTCATTAGCGTATTAATCCTCATCTGGTGCTCTAGTGAGTATTTGTGAATGAACTACAGTGTGTGTTCATGGTGATGAAGAAACATGTCATTTAGTGCAACAGGGACCATCTTTACATGCAAAGTATTCTGGTTTTTGCCCTTATTCTGAAAAAGACATTATTCCTCTAAGCTAGGCTAATAAATCAATATTCCACTACTATTTCTGTTTACATGCAGCCAAATAGGATCTCCCAACAAGGAACAATCAGAGCTCACAACAAAGACAAAAACCAGCGCTGGTTAGAAACCACAGCCATCACCCCCCCCCCCCCCACACACACACACACACACACACACAAACACACACTTCTCATGACCTGGGTCAGGAGGTCACAACAAAGAGCGAGAAGACACCATGTTACATGTTTAAACAAAACTTATTACATAATGTTGAACCAAAACCTAGGACATATAACCATAACCTAACTAAACCATGTTGGGCCTGTAGAGTCAGCCAGAGCAGAGAGAGAGAGAGAGAGAGAGAGAGAGAGAGAGAGAGAGAATACTGCAGCTTATATATATATATATATATATATATATATATATATATATATATATATATATATATATATATATATATATATATACACACACACACACACACACACACATATATATATATATATATATATATATATATATATATATATATATATATATATATATATATATATATATATATATATATATATATATATATACATATACACACACACACTATACTATACTATACAGTCCTGATATTAATAAGGTCATTTCTTTTCCAGAGAGTGATCCTGCTGTGAGAACAGAAGACGTCTGTTACGGACAAATAGTGATCAAAGACAAGAAGAAAAACAGGAAGAGAGGTACGGCTGCTCTTCTATGGCTCCATCACTAGAAACATCTGTTAGAGGAGAACACACAACAGTTCATGCTCACTTTCTATCAAACAAATAGTGACTTTAATTTTAGGGACTATTTCCATTAGTTAATCCTCATCTGGTGCTCTAGTGAGTATTTGTGAATGAACTACAGTTGGCGATGAGGAAACATGTCATCCAGTGTAACAGTGACCATCATAACATGCAAAGTACTCAGGTTTTTTGCCCTTATTCTGAAAAAGACATTGTTCCAGCCAACACCCAACCTACTACTAAAATTACTACTAATATAATTACTATTGTGAACCACCAATGTTCGCACACACATGCACGCACACACAGAACACACTTCTCATGAGGTCACAACAAAGAGGGAGACAACATGTTAAATGTTTAAACAATTTGTCATTAAATTAGATTGAACCAAATTAAACCAAAAACAATATCTAAATTGACTATATAACATTGTGTTAATGTTCATATTTAATTTAATTGTGTTTTGTCCGATAATATTTGGACAAATTCTATGTTGAAACTTTGGCAACACTGTTATTGAAACTTCCATGCCAATAAAGTCCCTTTGAATGTAATTGAATTGAGAGAGAGAGAGAGAGAGAGAGAGAGAGAGAGAGAGAGAGAGAGAGAGAGAGAGAGAGAGAGAGAGAGAGAGAGAGAGAGACAGAGACAGACAGACAGAGAGAGACATCGTGACTTGTTCCTCCTGTGGTCAACATGTCAGCTTATCTTGCTATAAAATAAAACAAAAAAACAGCTCTGTTAGTGTGTCCATTTCACATGAACTGGGTTTCCAGTTTAGCCCTGACATCAGCAGGCTGTACTTCCCCTTAGTGGACTTTCATACTTTTATACGTTTTTGTTGGTTTTGAGGGGACTCTCAGGGGCCGTGTGTGCATTCTTGTTTTTATATCCCAGTGAGGACTGAGTTTTGAAGTGCCATTTTATATGTCCTATATTATGCTCATTTTCAGGTTCATAATTGTATTTAGAGGTTGTACCAGAATAGGTTTACATGGTTTAATTAAAAAAAAAAAAAAAAACATACGTTTGTGGTACTGCACATTGCTGCATCTCCTCTTTTCACCCTGTGTGTTGAGCTCTCTGTTTTAGCTACAGAGTGAGACATCTCACTGCTGTTCCATCTTTGTTGGGAGTCGCACATGCTCAGTACCTAGGTAAGGACTACTAGCCAGTCAGAAGCAGAGTATGAGGGCGTGCCCTGACAGTACCTAGGTAAGGACTACTAGCCACTCAGAAGCAGAGTATGAGGGCGTGCCCTGACAGTACCTAGGTAAGGACTACTAGCCAGTCAGAAGCAGAGTATGAGGGCGTGCCCTGACAGTACCTAGGTAAGGACTACTAGCCAGTCAGAAGCAGAGTATGAGGGTGTGCCCTGACAGTACCTAGGTAAGGACTACTAGCCAGTCAGGGTATGCCCTGACAGTACATAGGTAAGGACTACTAGCCAGTACCTAGGTAAGGACTGACTAGCCAGTCAGGACTAGCCAGTCAGAGCAGATGAGGGCGTGCCCTGACAGTACCTAGGTAAGGACTACTAGCCAGTCAGAAGCAGAGTATGAGGGCGTGCCCTGACAGTACCTAGGTGAGGACTACTAGCCAGTCAGAAGCAGAGTATGAGGGCGTGCCCTGACAGTACCTAGGTAAGGACTACTAGCCAGTCAGAAGCAGAGTATGAGGGGTGTACCCTGACAGTACCTAGGTGAGGACTACTAGCCAGTCAGAAGCAGAGTATGAGGGTGTGCCCTGACAGTACCTAGGTAAGGACTACTAGCCAGTCAGAAGCATGAGGGTGTGCCCTGACAGTACCTAGGTAAGGACTACTAGCCAGTCAGAAGCAGAGTATGAGGGTGTGCCCTGACAGTACCTAGGTAAGGACTACTAGCCAGTCAGAAGCAGAGTATGAGGGTGTGCCCTGACAGTACCTAGGTAAGGACTACTAGCCAGTCAGAAGCAGAGTATGAGGGTGTGCCCTGACAGTACCTAGGTAAGGACTACTAGCCAGTCAGAAGCAGAGTATGAGGGTGTGCCCTGACAGTACCTAGGTAAGGACTACTAGCCAGTCAGAAGCAAAGTATGAGGGCATCACACATCTCTGGTCTTCATACAAGGAAATGAATTTGGTGACGTACGTGGTACGTCATCCCGTTCTCACTCCTGCTTGGTCATTGGCTCTCAAGAGTCACATACTGATACAAAGTCTGGCACGTGGGACTGCTGGGATTGGTTGAAGTTGAAACTCTGGTTACTGGTCAAATTTGCGGAAAAGTTGCGCTGATTGGTCAAAATTGTGAGTCGCAGCAAAGTCACGGTTATTGGTTGAATTGGCGCGATCGCGACATCGCGAAATCCTGGACGGACTGAATACTGATTGTAGTAGGAGTTTAAATAATCAGTATACTTTTTGTATAAGTAGTAAATATACTGCACAGTCCTGGTATTAATAATGATATTTCTTTTCCAGAGGGTGATCCTGCTGCAATCTACTCCGGAGTGAGAACAGAAGTCAAGAAAAAAAACAGGAAGAAAGGTACGGCTGCTCTCCTACAGTGTGTCTCCATCACTAGAAACATAACCCTTGTGTGTGTGTGTGTGTGTGTGTGTGTGTGTGTGTGTGTGTGTGTGTGTGTGTGTGTGTGTGTGTGTGTGTGTGTGTGTGTGTGTGTGTGTGTGTGTGTCTGTTAATAGTGGCTAGTTCATATCTGGCCTCGCCGCTGTCCAGTCTCTCCTGATAATGGACACCTCGTATGGCATTAACCCTTACTTGGTTAAATACTATTTTCCAGACTGCGTTGAATAATCCCTTTATTATTATAGAAAAATATTATTAACCGATATGTAGGCTAATGCAGGTCACACCAAGACCTGTTCCCATGGCGTCGGCATGAACAGCGAGCATGTCCCGGATATTCTTTAATTAGCTTAGACAAAATATTGTCTTTTTAGGAATAAGGGCAAAAACCGAACAAATGTGTGCATGTAAACATATTCAGCTATGGGTTTTAAACAACAATCTTCTTCCTCTGTGCCACAGTGTCAAAGATATATCAGGCTTCAATAAACACGCAATACTTGTGAGATACATTGGCTGTTGTTTTGAGTCTGAACATGAGAATCATTGACAAGACAAAACATGTAAAATAACATTGGAGTAATACTTTAAGACGACAATAGACTAAAAATCAAACGTAGAATGGGAATCCTGTCTCAAAGTAAGATTTAAGTTTGGATATAAAAGAGGAGACGGACTCAGCAGACCAAAGATGCTTTCGTTTTCTCCGTCTCAAACTGACCATTAATACAACTAATAATAGCAACGTGTTTTCCACTGTGATGTAAAACCACAGCAGCACCTTCCTCCTGTTGATACCGGTAAACTGACACTGGTGAGGTTTATCTCTATTATCTCTGCAAGCAGCTTTGTGGTCGTCCAGTTTCCTGTTTCAGAAAAAGGCCCTCTGCCCTGCTCTTCCTTTGTTCACAGCAGGTCTAAAAACCTGCAGACATAAAGGCCATAATAACTCTCATAATAATTCTACATTAACAATAATCTTACAGCAGTATAAATAGTATTATATCCAGAGAGAGATCCAGCTGCAGTCTCCTCAGCAGTGAGAGGAGCAGAAGACGTCAGTTATGGACAAATAGTGATCAAATCAAACAGGACCAGAGGTACAGCTGCTCTTTATTTCTCAACTTTCAACTGAGCCAGTTTCCAGTCTTTATGCTAAGCTAAGCTAAGCTAACCACTACCAGGTCTGTACTGAACATACAGAAAATGAGACTGATAATCATCCCCTCTCACTCTCAAGAAGAAAGAGAATAAGAGGATTTGCTACAATATGTGGGAATATCATGAACTATTCCTATAAATAGATACAAAAAGGACAAAAACACTGACTGCGTTTACATGCACATAATATTCCGGTTTTTGGCTACTGAAAATGTAAGTGGACTGCATTTATATAGTGCTTTTCTAGACTACTCAAGCACTTTTACACAGCACTACAGGCACCATTCACACACACACACACACACACACACACACACACACACACACACACACACACACACACACACACACACACACACACACACACACACACACACACACACACACACACACACACACACACACACACACACACACACTGTCACACAAGGTGCCACCTGCACATCACATTCACACAGGGATGTCACGATACCAAAAATCTAGTAGTGGGTACCGATACCACCAAGAGCCTGGCATCACCACACAGCTACAAAGTATTCACTTCTAAGCACCGACCTTCCGTTTGGTAGACGACCACTCTACCACCTGAGCCACAGCCACCTTAATTACATAAAGCACCAATATTCAATATCCCTGTTTACATGCAGCTGTAAACACAGATTCTGAATGTGCAGTATACATGTCCAAAGACTGCTTCTAAAACCTGAATACAGACATATCACCTCTTCATCGAAAAATGCTATTTTCAGAAAAAAAGGCCTTATTTTGAAAACTCAAATAGAATATGATGTTTACATGACATTGCAATAGTGTAATATTTACATCGTTTATATATATCTTCACACGGTCTTTTAAAATTAGTCTTGCAGTCTCTGTCTCTTATTAAAGACATGTCTGAGCTAACTGCCAAGATAAAAGCAGGAAGCAGTTGTTCTTCCTCATTTTATTTTAATTCAGTATTTTGACTTCCTTCTGCTTTTTACTTCTCCTTTACTTTTCTGATAAAAATATTGTACATTTTATTTTCAATATTCTATGTTTTACCTTTGAGATAAAACAGCACTAATGTGTTTTGAAATGTATGCATAATATTTCCTCAATTTGTTCATGGACTGGATTATGACATTTAACCTGCGATGGTCTCTGGGCTTAATAAAACTACCCCCCTTATCTAGACGTATGAAGGGAGCCAAACAAACGACTGTTGAGAAACGCTGTTTGTCTGCTGATGGAGTTTGTCTCCAATAGTTTCTCATAATGTTTGTACTGTTTGTGTTCAGAGCCTCCAGCAGAGCCAGAGGTCCTCTACGCCTCAGTGAGGAAGACCTGAACACCATCACACCAGAACAACCAGTGGAGTCCAGCCGGCCTTTTGCTGGTCCCCAGAGACCCTCACATCTACATCTGGATAGCCCTGGTGTATTTGTCGGAGATTTTAAACCTTTGCAAGCACAAAAAGGTCAGTCCAGTCATCCAATCAACTGGCTTCAGAAGTCCCAAGGTCGAGGTACAAACTGTGCGGTCAGCCCTATGTTTCCACATTTCTAAGATTTTTCTTAAAATTAAGGTTAGGGTTATGTTTGCAATTAAACAAAGAGATGGGCGCATCAGATTTAGCTAAAAGCTACATTCCATCTGTAGTCCATTGCTACTGGATAATGAGTTGGGTGTAATTGGCTACCAAATTGGGAGAAAGGGGGATACAATCTGATACATATTTATAGCGGTTAGATATTTTAACCTACACTGTTAACCGTTGGATATTATTCTTGTCTTCTATAATTTTTTTTTTTTTTTTAACATTCATGTATTGTGAAATTGTGTCTCCTTATTAGGGTCTATTAGTCTACTAGTCCAGAATTATTTGTTTGTTTATTTGTCTGTTAGTTGTGTATTGTGTTCGATTGCTGTATGGTTGGTGGCAAACCAGTTTCCCTATCGGGATTAATAAAGTTTTTCAATTCAATTCAATTCAATAAAAAAAGGAAATGTGGGTAATTTGGGAAAAAAAATCTTAGAAATGTGGGAACATCATCACACCATTACAGACCCCCTAACCTCTTTTGAAATCCAAACTTAAAACTTCTTTATTTAGAATGGCTTTTAATGCACAGTAGCGTTGCAGCATTTTCCCTTTCTTTCTCCTGTTTTTATGCAACAGTTTTAGATTTTACTGTATTCTATGTTTTATTCTTTTTATTGTATGGTACATTGTTTTATTATTGGTAAGCACTTTGGATACTTGTTGGTTGCTGTGAAGCACTTTGTGAATAAATGTTGATTGATGTTAAGGTTAAATGAGCCTAATGCAGCTACAAAGAGACAAACACCTCACATTTTAAGCATGTTAGCATTCTTTAGATGCGTTTCGTTCAAACAAATGCTTCTTAAATAAGTCATAGTGTTTCATATGTTGCACAACCAGCACATATCTACTGAACAGAGTCTAATGATAATAACTATTTAATGATATTTATATATTGCATTGCAGCTGGTTTCTGTGCAGGATCAATAAACTCTGGTGTCACCGGTTGTTTTCCTCGTGTGGTTCTGTGGGTTTCACATCTGACAGATGGAACATTTGTTCTGGTTGTGGCTAACCGATCAACACACCGCAGACTATAAACATCAGCCAGCGGTTGGAAACTATTACACGAAACACAAACAGCTACAGAGCAGAGGGTCTGAGGTGTGATTCTGTAGTCGGTGAAGATTCAGTCTGTACAAGTTTACATACAAGTTTAAAAGTCACAGAAATCTTCAGGCCCATATTTTTATAGGTCATTATGAGCAGATATACAGGATTTTTCCACACCAGACATATTCACTGTTACACTATGACTGCTTTACATATTTCACCGGCAACTTTTGATAACATACAAGCCATCAGACGGCACACACACTTCCATGGATACGTCCCAATTCTTCTAACAGATGGTCACGTTAATAAGAACACAGCTAGAAGTTAATACTACAAGTATGTTTGTTCCAGAATAATGAAACTGTTTTAATTATCTGAAGCCACGTGACACAGCCAGGCCATACATCCTTATTATCTTCCCTCTTGGCACATATTTTTGTATTTAAACTGTAGGGGTGGAACGGTACACAGAAGTCACTGTTCGGTTCATACTTCGGTTCAGACATCACAGTTCGGTACGGTACAATGGAGGGAAAAGCAAAACAAAAATGCAGAAGGCAAGTTTTTTTTATTGTGCACGTCTCAGGCTGTATCACCTAGTGTCATACAGTCTGTCCCCTGAGCTAGCTGTCTCGGGCTGTACCACCTAGTGTCATCCAGTCTGTCCCCTGAGCTAGCTGTCTCGGGCTGTACCACCTAGTGTCATCCAGTCTCTCCCCTGAGCTAGCTGTCTCGGGCTGTACCACCTAGTGTCATACAGTCTCTCCCCTGAGCTAGCTGTCTCGGGCTGTACCACCTAGTGTCATACAGTCTCTCCCTGAGCTAGCTGTCTCGGGCTGTACCACCTAGTGTCATACAGTCTCTCCCTGAGCTAGCTGTCTCGGGCTGTACCACCTAGTGTCATACAGTCTGTCCCCTGAGCTAGCTATCTCAGGCTGTACCACCTAGTGTCATACAGTCTCTCCCCTGAGCTAGCTATCTCAGGCTGTACCACCTAGTGTCATACAGTCTGTCCCCTGAGCTAGCTGTCTCAGGCTGTACCACCTAGTGTCATACAGTCTCTCCCCTGAGCTAGCTGTCTCAGGCTGTACCACCTAGTGTCATACAGTCTCTCCCCTGAGCTAGCTGTCTCAGGCTGTACCACCTAGTGTCATACAGTCTGTCCCCTGAGCTAGCTGTCTCAGGCTGTACCACCTAGTGTCATACAGTCTGTCCCCTGAGCTAGCTGTCTCAGGCTGTACCACCTAGTGTCATCCAGTCTGTCCCCTGAGCTAGCTGTCTCAGGCTGTACCACCTAGTGTCATACAGTCTGTCCCCTGAGCTAGCTGTCTCAGGCTGTACCACCTAGTGTCATACAGTCTCTCCCCTGAGCTAGCTGTCTCGGGCTGTACCACCTAGTGTCATACAGTCTGTCCCCTGAGCTAGCTGTCTCGGGCTGTACCACCTAGTGTCATACAGTCTGTCCCCTGAGCTAGCTGTCTCGGGCTGTACCACCTAGTGTCATACAGTCTCCCCTGAGCTAGCTGTCTCGGGCTGTACCACCTAGTGTCATACAGTCTCTCCCCTGAGCTAGCTGTCTCGGGCTGTACCACCTAGTGTCATACAGTCTGTCCCCTGAGCTAGCTGTCTCGGGCTGTACCACCTAGTGTCATACAGTCTGTCCCCTGAGCTAGCTGTCTCAGGCTGTACCACCTAGTGTCATACAGTCTCTCCCCTGAGCTAGCTGTCTCGGGCTGTACCACCTAGTGTCATACAGTCTGTCCCCTGAGCTAGCTGTCTCGGGCTGTACCACCTAGTGTCATCCAGTCTGTCCCCTGAGCTAGCTGTCTCGGGCTGTACCACCTAGTGTCATCCAGTCTCTCCCCTGAGCTAGCTGTCTCGGGCTGTACCACCTAGTGTCATACAGTCTCTCCCCTGAGCTAGCTGTCTCGGGCTGTACCACCTAGTGTCCTACAGTCTCCCCCTGAGCTAGCTGTCTCGGGCTGTACCACCTAGTGTCATACAGTCTGTCCCTGAGCTAGCTGTCTCGGGCTGTACCACCTAGTGTCATACAGTCTGTCCCCTGAGCTAGCTGTCTCGGGCTGTACCACCTAGTGTCATACAGTCTGTCCCCTGAGCTAGCTGTCTCGGGCTGTACCACCTAGTGTCATACAGTCTCTCCCCTGAGCTAGCTGTCTCGGGCTGTACCACCTAGTGTCATACAGTCTCTCCCCTGAGCTAGCTGTCTCGGGCTGTACCACCTAGTGTCATACAGTCTGTCCCCTGAGCTAGCTGTCTCGGGCTGTACCACCTAGTGTCATCCAGTCTGTCCCCTGAGCTAGCTGTCTCGGGCTGTACCACCTAGTGTCATACAGTCTCTCCCCTGAGCTAGCTGTCTCGGGCTGTACCACCTAGTGTCATACAGTCTCTCCCCTGAGCTAGCTGTCTCGGGCTGTACCACCTAGTGTCATACAGTCTCTCCCCTGAGCTAGCTGTCTCGGCTGTACCACCTAGTGTCATACAGTCTGTCCCCTGAGCTAGCTGTCTCGGGCTGTACCACCTAGTGTCATACAGTCTGTCCCCTGAGCTAGCTATCTCGGGCTGTACCACCTAGTGTCATACAGTCTCTCCCCTGAGCTAGCTATCTCAGGCTGTACCACCTAGTGTCATACAGTCTGTCCCCTGAGCTAGCTGTCTCAGGCTGTACCACCTAGTGTCATACAGTCTGTCCCCTGAGCTAGCTGTCTCAGGCTGTACCACCTAGTGTCATACAGTCTGTCCCCTGAGCTAGCTGTCTCAGGCTGTACCACCTAGTGTCATACAGTCTGTCCCCTGAGCTAGCTGTCTCAGGCTGTACCACCTAGTGTCATACAGTCTGTCCCCTGAGCTAGCTGTCTCAGGCTGTACCACCTAGTGTCATACAGTCTGTCCCCTGAGCTAGCTGTCTCAGGCTGTACCACCTAGTGTCATACAGTCTGTCCCCTGAGCTAGCTGTCTCAGGCTGTACCACCTAGTGTCATACAGTCTCTCCCCTGAGCTAGCTGTCTCAGGCTGTACCACCTACTACTGGAACTGACTGGGAAACCAAAGTTTTCCCAAACTTGTGATCTTAAAGATCATTAGGCAGGTCCTCTAACTCTTGTGGGCCGCCACCACTTGCCATACTCATCCTTAGTGCTGCTATCTCTGACTCTCATTCACTAGACCATCGAGTCCACCTGACAAAAAACTGCATACATAGGCGGAGCTCGGCTACACGCCAAGCTTCAGAGCTAAGGCGGGGCTACAGATAAGGTGTCCCTCAAGAACCCGCGTATCTAACAGTAGTTCTGCATTACATTAGTTCCGCTTTACATTAATTCATTTGCATGCAAGTTTTATTTATTGGTATACCGTGTATTCTCCGTGTAAATTGATGCACCGAACCGTGACGCCCGAACCTTTTCGGTTCAATACAAATACATGTACCGTTCCACCCCTATTAAACCGTACGTTTTTATACCCCTGGGCAATAACTGCCATTCATGCACAGATGTACATTTTAAAATCAGACAATTTATATAAGTAGTTTTATATTTTTAAAACTCTCTTTTGGAGGAAAGCTTCATATCAGAAAACAGAACAGAGACCAAACTCAGACAGTTAAACTAAAATAACCGACAACACGGCGGTTGCTGCAAACATTATGAATAACATTATTAAGCTGCATAGCAACACACGCCCCACACACACACACACACACACACACACACACACACACACACACCACCTGCAGTTTTGTAGTGCTTCCCAGCAACTTCCCTTTTTTATTTTAAATTTGAGGGTTTTATTTAACATTTCGACACTTCTTTTAAGCTTTTGCCGTTTTGTTCACAAACACACACACAGAAAGCAGAAGGAGACACTGCAGGTGGCAGATGAAATATCATTCTTCAAAATTTTTAAATTAAATAAACCCTAAAACCAATCATTTTTACATGTTTTTTTGTGGCAAGTAAACTTTACCTTAGACTTTCCTGAGTAAAATTGACAAGGAGTTTCTGCGTGGAATTTGTTAACTAGCTTTTTTTAAGTAAATGCCAACCGGAATTTGTTTCAGTGCAGATTCATTGCATACTCATAGGTTTACGCAACAAGGAATGATCAGCCGAGATAAGCAGCGAGCTAGAGGTCTGTAAATTCACTTCCTCCTCACTACAGTAGGTGGTATTAGATATGGACAACAGGAGCACGAATGACTGGTGATGATCAGCTGTTGCTGTCTGCAGATCCAACAACAGCTGCTCCACATCTGTTCATAACAATAAACTGCTTTTAGATACAAAGACAAAGTTGATCTTTAGGGAAATGACAACTACAATCTGACAACATGTAAGGAAATAAACTTCATCAACAACATTCATCTCTGTGATTATAAACCAACCAGAGATTAACTGAGCTAATAACTGCAGGAGGAGAAACCACGCGGCTGCTACACCCCCCTACACAGAGGACATGGGTGTTAGATCTGCTCTGACCAACCTCAGACCCCCTCCACCTTGTGTTGAGACTGGTCTGGTCTACCACCTGGTGGTGTTCTGTCAGTACTGCATCTCCACTGTCCTCACAGGAAACACTCTGAATCACTGACCTTACACACACTCAACAATTAACCAGTCTCTCTCTACCAGTCTGGTGTTGATGATTTGTCTCCAACAGCTCCACACTGAGCATGCTCAGTGATCCAAATCAAACACTCCCACAATGCTGTGCAGCTGCAGAACACCGACTGATTTTCAGGCTTTAAAACAACATTTTCTACATTACTGTAAATCTTAATGCTCATTAACAAATGATGCAAATGCACACAGAGAATGAATCACTTTTTATGTCTTTACTTGTTAAAAGATCTATAAGAAAATACATAATCTATAGAGGAACTATTTAGAGCTGAATAATGATAATAATAATAATAATAATAATAATAATAATAATAAGTGGGAAAAATAAGCTTCTGCTTCATCCTGTTTCTTGTTTATAACACTTTAACACTGTATTTTTCCTTTTGTATGATGCAACACACTTACTGTATTTTTATATATTGTACTTTGCAACTACTGCAACAAATCCAAATCCTGCTGATCACCACAGACACATGGCTACATGTTGTATCAACAGTCCCAGGCCAGAAGCTAGCTGGGCGTCTTTAAGTCTACAATCTATTTTCCCCTGAATGCATCATGTTAGCTTCATACAGTGTTAATCATAAGTGAATACACCTATGCTAAAGTTGACTAAAAAGAGGAATGAAAAAAATCATCTTTTGGAACTTGATCTTAATGCCTTAATTACAAAAATGGGGAAGAATCCAACCTTTAAGGTCACCAATTTTCTTTGTGAATGAATAATGTAGGCCATCGTAAATAAATAAATGTTCTTCTTTAAAATACAGGGGGCATAAGTCAGTCCACCCCTATGTTAAATTCCCATAGAGGCAGGCAGATTTTTATTTTTAAAGGCCAGTTATTTCATGGATCCAGGATACTATGCATCCTGATATAGTTCCCTTGGCCTTTGGAATTAAAATAGCCCCCCCCCCCACATCATCACATACCCTTCACCATACCTAGAGATTGGCACGGTTTAATTTCAGTTAGCCGGTTTGATTTGCATTGAGAGATGATTTTATGGAAAGTATCCCCATACCAATCTCTAGGTATGGTAAAATAAAGTGCTTCAACATGACCATGACCCCACACACACACACACACACACACACACACACACACACACACACACACACACACACACACACACACACACACACACACACACACACAGTACCACCCATCCCAGAGAGTGTGTTGTTGAACTCACCTGTCTGAAAGTGAAGTGGAGGATCATCCATCAGCATGTTAGCATTTAGCATGTTAGCCACAACCAGCATGCACCTGTTGGTGAAGTAACATGGCAGCAGGTGTGTTTGATATGTGTCACCTAGCTTGCTGGGTGGGTGAGCCTAAGCTAATTACCCCACCTGTTATCCTTGATACCAGATGTTAGTACATTTTAGGATAACAGGAGGGTTAAGGTAGAGGTTACATTTTACCCCACTGGGACATTCATTCTCTCACATAAACACATATATGATAGTGTTCAGTGTTAATAACTAATGGCGTGTTCATGCCACCTCGGAATAACAGGGACCGCCCCCATGGTTACGTTGTTTTTCCGACTGGCAGCGTTCACATGGTCGGGATGTGTGTTCCTCTTCTTCTGTTATATTGCCGTTTGGCATAACAACTTGTTGCATTACTGCCACCAACGGTTGGGCGTAGCGTAGAGCATCAGGTGGTGAAAACATGGAGGCCACAATAACAGAAGATCTTCTGCTGTTTTCTTATGCGAGCATCCAAACAAGACATCGCCAGGTGTTTGTTTGTGTTATCTGCAGGACAACCAACGGGAAAAGACACATTACATTACATGTCATTTAGCCGACGCTTTTATCCAAAGCGCCTTACAATTGTTATACAGTACATGTCAGAGGTCACACACCTCTGGAGCAACTAGGGGTTAAGTGTCTTGCTCAGGGACACATTGGTTGATGTATCACAGTGGGAGTTGAATCCTGATCTTCCACACCAAAGGCATGAGACATATCCACTGCGCCATCACCACCCAGACACAGATAATGTGTTGTTTTTTTATACATGGGTCTATTTATGAATAATTTGAAACATGTTATATCTGTGTATGTTTCTTGGCAGAGGCGTTTGTCCACAATAAACAGTTTATTGTCATTGAAATATGTTCAGTGAACCAAAGTCGCCTCCATCAAACGTCAGTTGTGAACAACGCGTCACCAACTGGGAAACTCGGTTAGCAAAATTCAGCCCGAGTTTCTCACCTCTGAAAAATGTTTTTCTGATGTCCATGAACGCACAGTAAAGATGACCTGATGATGCATACATTGAGCCAATCATGTGCTGAGGCCTTGAGAAGAAAGAAAGCATGATGTAATGCAGTCAGACAGCCAGCAGGAGGCAGCTTTCACCCTGTTCTCCAGAGGAGCATTTCACTGGGAAGTCTTCAAAGACTTTCTTTTATTCTCTATATTTAACTGTGGGTTAAAGTGTCTCTTTGGAATTGACGTTTGATAAAGTAAAAGTAATGTTACTTTAAATATATTTTAATCTAGTAAAAGTAAAAGATACAACAATTCCAAACTTGTACGTGTATAATTGGCAATAAACATTTATTATATTCTGAAAGTACTTGTGTACATATGTACTTAGGTACAATGTAAGAAGAAGTAGGTCAGTTATATACTCACATTTTTAAAAGGGGAACAATATCAGCAACACAAGCTCTTATAACTTGATCTTCATACCCTCTGTGTCTGAAGTGCTGCTGCATGTCCATAGACTGGATTTGGAAGTCCAGATCAGAATCACATATACGTCTTAGTCTCTTAGTCTCTGGATTTGTCCATAAGTGATATTATTACAAAGCCATGGTGGGTGAAAACTCTCCGCATGCAATATGGCATTTCGATCAGTTGTTTTTCTAAAAATAGAAGTGTGCATTAACCCCTGATCATCTTTAGAAGTCTTTATATCCAGAACGTTAAAGACTTGTCAGTCGTATTCCAGGCTCAACTTAACATTTGCACATGAAGTGTGGAAGTCTAGAAGCTCTTTCTCTGATCCCAAAAGAACAAAATAGCATCACTTTGAATGGGTCCGCCCCCTATGTTTGTATAAAGTTGATCCTGGAAATGAAAAACATTATTTTTTAAAGTTCACTCAGTCAGTTGCACAATAAAGTCAGCAGGGGGCTCCTGCTAACTGTTCACCTCCATGTTCTTGTAATCAGCTATCACCACTGAGCATGTGCAGCTGGCACATAAACAGCCCATACAACCTTTCTGGCTACATTTTGCACTTCACACAGAGATCTGCAGTCTAATAACTGAGCATATCACTGATTCATGTCCAGAATCAACATTCTAGATATTTTCACAAAAAAACAAAACAAAATAAAACACCAAATAGCCATTACAGTAGGAAATGAAAGGCTGATGCTTTTTATTTGGCAATCCGTCACTAAGCACTACAAAACTTATCTTCTCTGGGTTTAGAAACTGTCTGTCAGGCGAGTAAAAGGCTTGGAAGATTTCCAAAGTGATGACTGACACACAAACACACACACACATACACACACACATTCTCTCTTCCTGACTCTACAGAAAAGGGAGCGGAGTTGTTCGTCGTGGGGAAATCCTACCAAAAGACAAGAATTTGGACCGTCTTTAACCCCCCCCCTGCTGTGGGCATCAATGAGGACTAACATGATGTAAGCTATGAGTTGTTGGTTGGTTGAATGATTGATGTCTAAATACTTAGTAGACAGAGTTACCTTGTTATTATCTAATGTAGGCTACTGATGATGTAGTTATGTTGTATATTACTGTGTATATTCCTATTATTCTCCAATCAGAGGCAGAGTAAGGCGGGACATGTCTTCACCATCTTAGGAAACACCAACTTGCAGGAAGACAGAATCAGACATAAAGCTGAATACAGAGAGATCTACATACACATGTAACTATTAGGAACCAAATATAGCTGCATATGAAAAATATATGATAAGTGACAATGACCAACAAACAAGTCAAAGTGTTTCTGTAACTTAACAAGAGTATAAACAGTGTGACGGTGCAGAGAGGAAAGAGTTAATAAAGTAGACAGAGGTCAGTCAGTGCTCTGTGTGTGTGTGTGTGTGTCTGATCAGTAAATATGGCTGCTGTAACTGAACTCTTACTGCTTCATCTCTTATAGCTATAGCTACAGTTTTTCTTCAAACTTCAGAATAACTTTGAGTATGAAAAGGTATTAAACTAAAGCTCCTGAACCAAAACACCCCATCTGTAAGAGCCATGTTGTATTATTGTGTAGTTTTTGTCTGTACGGTGCCACATTGCCTATCTGGGCCTGTTGCTTTAATCAGTAGGGATGCACCGAATCCAGGATTCGGCTTCTGATTCAGCTGAATATTGGGCTTTTTGACAGGGTTGGGTTTCTGCCGAATCTTAGAATTTTTTCCCAGCGAACCGAACCCTACGCTCGCACTCAGCGCGCTACGCTGGTCGCCGTAATGACGGCGCTGTTTATTACGGGAAGGTGTTTACGTAGGTGGAGCGTTCAATGCAGCAGGCTGTGAGAAAATGGAAATGGAACTCGTGAGCAGAAAAAGTGTTGTTTGGCAGTACTTTCAGTCAAAAGAAGGCCATTCAAGTCCAGCTACATGTTCAATCTGCTCAATGCTGGTTAGTCTGGTGGTGGCGAGGACCCTAAACTACTGTATACACAACATGGTCACTGTTACAACATCTGGTCTGAAACATCCAAAAGAATACGAGTTGTGCACGAAGGAATCTCCAGACAGCAGCCAGAATGCAGCAACTTCAGGTAGGGCAAAGGAAGGACAGTCACTGTTTACTTCATTCATGTGTTTACTGTGTTCATGGATTGACGAGTCAGCAGAATACTAACCAGTGGATTCGGTATTCGGCCGAACCCCAAAAATCTGGGTTCGGTGCATCCCTTGAAATCAAAGAACAAAATGCAACTAGATACTTGGGTTGGATCACGTGGTATCAAATGGTTCAAAGCATATTTTAAATGTGCACCTTCCCCACCCTCTCTGTCTGTATCAGGATGTGAAGTCAGTTCCTCTTTAATGTTGGTAGAGAGAAACTGCAGCTCTTTATCATCCAGTATGTCTGAACAGACTGGTGAAGTTTCACAGCAAACAACTACATTTACACTTCAGTTAAATATCTGACTGTTTCTGTCGGATGGTGAACTGAACTCAACACTAAATATGTTCTCTAGAAGCAGATATTATGACTATGATTCGAGGATAGGGTTTCTTCAGAGCGTTTTCTGGCTGCGAGCCAAGTTACACAACACTAAACTGTGAAAAGAGCTTCATAATTAATCTTACTGGAATGATTAACAGAAAATACATTTAAAAAAAAAATTGATAGTGTTTATGTTCAGGGATTTTTACTCCAAGTCATTCTGCAGTTTAAAGAAGAACTGACTATAAAGAAGGTGAAGCAGTAAGAGTTCAGTTAGAGCAGCAGAGGAAGCAGCAGCCATCTTTACTGATCAGACAAACACACAGAGCACTAACTGCTATATTTCATTCAGGATAGTTAAATGTGTATGTAGATCTCTCTGTGTTCACCTTTATGTCTTATTCTGTCTTCCTGTAAACACATTTTCTTAGGATGATGAAGGCAAGGTAGTCCCGCCTTATTCTGCCTCTGATTGGCTAGTACTTGTTGGCTTTCTTGGTTGGATTGGTTAGATTCAGGCATGAGGAAACGTAAAACTGCTGATAACTCCTCTGTATCAAAACAGAAAGTAAGGCTCTATCTCGAGACTTCGGTTTCGGAGGGGGGGCTCAGCTTTTCTTAGACATAAGTGGGGGGGGCGCCAAGAAAAAAAAGGTTGGGAACCACTGTATTAGAGGGTGGTACAGTACAGTATGCAGTGTAGTAGAGGGTGGTACAGTAGGCCTTTGCTTCAGTTAGAGCTCTACCGAGGAGGGAAATGACGTCTGTACGGCGCCATTTTGCCTCTCTGGGACTGTTACTGTAATCAGAGAACAAAATGGAGGATACTTGGTGGGTGGAGTGCGTGGTATCAAAAGGCTCAAAGATAGTAATCTCCACAAACTTTCTCAGGGTGGCACTTGACTCGGTCACCCAAACCATATAGTGGGTCTTGTAGTAAAAACCACCGATCAAGTGAGGGAGAGAACAGAGAAAGACGACAGCAGATCAACACTCTCTCCGCTGTCATGACTGCATTTTTGTTCCTGTTGTTTCTTCTTTCTGAAGCAGCTTCTGGTAAATATCAGCTTTGATTTTGAAAAGATTTATGTAGACAAACTGATTATATTGGGTATTTACGGGTTGATTGCAGCTGATATTTGTAGATCAGATAGAGGAGCGCGTCAATGACTGTTTCTATAATGGATGGTTTCACACATTAAAAATGAAAGGATGTTTTGGCTGCCTTGTCATCTCATAACCCCTATGTTGTGACAGACATGTCCATGTGTTCATGGAAGCAGGAGGTTTAAAATCATCATTCCTCGTAAAATTTTCTAACCGACTTTCAAGCGGTTTGTTTTGCTACAAATGCCAGACATGTTTTGTGTGCGGGAATAGAATATTCTCAGTTTGCATAATCTGGTTAACATATTGTTAAGTGCTTGAAGATTCAATAATCACTAAAGCTTGCCATGCAAGAGGCAATAACAACAAAACAACTTTTATCTATCAATGTTTCCAAGACAAAGGATATGATTATTGATTTCCGTAGATCACAGCACAATGTTTCACAAACTGTTATTCAGAACATTAATGTTGAGACAGTAGGTGAATATAAATATTTAGGACACCAAAAAAAATTATCTTTTGAGAGCAACTGTAAAAAAGCCCAACAGAGACTTTTCTTCTTGAGGGAGATGAGATCATTCAGCATGTGTAGGACTCTGATGACTTTGTTCTACCAGTGTTTTATTGAATCAGTCTTGACATTTTGTATTGTGGTGTGGTACTGTGGTCTTCCAACGATCAGCAAGCGTAAGCTATCAAAGCTGGTAAACGTAGCGTCTAAGGTGGTCGGGGTACAGCTACCACAGCTAATGGTATGGTCAGGGGTAAGGCTAACTACATTTTTTCTTTAGGGAGTTTAATCTGCTCCCCTCAGGTCATCGTTTTAGGCTACCTATGTTAAGAACTAGACGTGCCTCTTTTATTCCTGTGGCTATTAGGAACCTGAATTCACTTGATTGACATCTCTTTAAGTTTGTTATACAGTATGTGATTATTTATTTATTACTTTCCATGTTCATTATGACAGATGTACCTGTGTACTGTCCAATTGGATTCTGTCATTGGTTTTGGGAGAAGGAGTGTCTCCATTGATGTGTTGATGTGTGTCTTGTGTTATGTTTACAATGTTGTTGGCATCTGATGGTGCTTTTTTTCTGTGTATATGTTTTAGACATCCTGTTGCACACTAAATTTCCTTTTTTAAGGATAAAGTGAAACTTGAAACTTGAGTAACATGCAAGTAATGATTTCACCTTAACAACTGCCGTTGTCATGCCAAAAAGTGATCGCCGTCTGCCCCCTAGATCATAACCTATCCAGTCCTCCGCAGTTTTTCAAAAGGCTTGTTGTTTTTGTAATCGATAAATCTCACACTTTATCAATCGATTAATCGATTAATCGGATAATTTGTTTTTGAGTTTTTAAACAACCAAAACTAGGGAAAAAAGCAACTTTTTTCTGAAAAAAGCAACATTTGTATTGCCTACATTGCTTACAATATCATCTCTCAAAAAACTAAACATATTAAGTGCATTTAAGTGCCATATTACATTGTTTTGAAAGATTTTTTTTTTCAAATGATAACCTCAAACTAAGGCATACATTAGACATACACAAACATTACATTAACTTACAACTTAACTTTCAGAACTACAAGTTTCAACCTGAGGCTGATCTGTATATACAAATATATATGTAAATATTAGTTATACTCAACCTATTTTCATTTATATATTTGATTATAATGTCACACTTATGCTATTTGATCGTTGATCAGCTGTTTCTCCATGGAGAGGGAGAGAGAGAGAGAGAGAGAGAGAGAGATGCGCAACAATCAGCTGTTTTTCTGAAGGGATAGTCAACGCGTCGGCTCATCAGATCGTTGTCACCACTACGTATTTTCTTGTTTTTGGTAGTTGTTGTGTTTGGTGTAGTTTCATCGTCCATACGACTCTGATTTACTTTTATCAGTCCTCTTTGTGGAACGGATGATTAAGTTAGACTCCATGTTTTCTGTTGAGATGCTAAAGTGCGGAAACACCGTCCATCAGCAATACGTTGGTAACATTGATTTAACGAAGCTTCGAGGCAAGTCATTTTGCATCGAGGATTTTTTGTAATCGAATTATTCGAGTTATTCGAGGAATTGTTTCAGCCCTAGTAACAACCGTATACGCCTTCTGAAGAGTTGACCTTGTGGTAATAAAGTCCTGTGATATCTCTGCAGTTGTGACAGATCAGTGAACGTCTCCATCAGGTGAGACTCTACAGAGACCTTCTGCAGGGACACACCTGGAGACAACTGTTGAAATAACATGACTTCTTATTATTAATAGTAGTTTATTATTGTTTTTCAGACGTGATTGTGGTGGTGCGCCCTGGACAGGAGGCCACTCTGCAATGTCAGGCTGCTAATCCCTCCATCAGTGTTGTAGAATGGAGCAGAGCTGACCTGGAGCCAGAGTACGTCCTCTTCTACAGAGATGGACACTTGGATACATACAAACAGCATCCATCCTTTAAGGAGAGGGTGGACCTGGTGGACAGAGATCTGAAAGATGGGAACGTGTCTTTAATTCTGAAGAATGTGAGCAGCATCGACAATGGGACATACGAGTGTCGAGTTGCATCAGCTGGTTCAAGACGGAAAAAGAGATCCATCATCGACTCTGAGCCAATCAGAATCATCCGTCTGCAGGTTCCAGAGCCAGCAGGTGAGTGAGTCTCTCTCAGTGAGTTTTTCTGAGTATCAGGTTGTAGCTGCAGTTTCTAACATCAGAGAGGGTGAAGACTGCTCCACTATCACACATTTACTGACTCATGTGTTTTATTTAACTTCAGGTCTGGACAGCGGACACTCCAACGATGAAAACTCCATGAATTATGTCCCTGAGGATGGAAACTCCTCTCCTGTAGGCCGATACCGTGGACTGACAGCAGGTGCTCTGCTTCTTTTAGCTGTTGCAGTGGTTGGTGTCCTGATATGTAGAAGACCTAACACCCCATCAGTCCCTCCTGCTGCTGCTGATGAAGCATCCGCCACTACACTTGTTTGACAACTCACAGGAACTAGAAATAGTCTTTTTTTAATTTTGAGATCAAATTGAATGAATTAATTAGATTTTTATTTCATACAACCTTAAAAAAATAACATATATACACCTTCAAATAACAAGTAAATCAATGTAATTGTAATATTCATCTGTGTTTCCTGGTTGTTTAAAATAACGCCACATATCCATTCCAGTGTTACGCCTCTTAACTCTCAGCAGTGCACCGACGTGACTCCATGACCAAGGCAACTGTCTGTGGTGAGTTCACGTGTTTTTGTCCCCTCACAACAGATTACAGCTTCATTTAAATTAAGGTTGCACTAATCCAGGATTCCCCTTCGGATTTGGCTGAATATTGGGCTTTTTGACGGGCTTGGGTTTCTGCCGAACCTTAGACTTTTCTTTCTACCGAACCGAACCCTACGCTTGTGCTATGGGCTCTACGCTGGTCGCCGTAGTGACGGCGCCGTTGATTATGGGAAGGTTTTTACGTAGGTGGAGCGTTCAATGCAGTAGGCTGTGAGAATGTGGAAATGGAACTCGTGAGCAGAAAAAGTGTTGTTTGGCAGAACTTTCAGTCAAAAGAAGGCCATTCAAGTCCAGCTACATGTTCAATCTGCTCAATGCTGATTGGTCTCGTGGTGGCGAGGACCCTAAACTATACACAACATGGCCACTGTTACAACATCTGGTCTGAAACATCCGAAAGAATACGAGTTGTGCATGAAGGAATCTCCAGACAGCAGCCAGAATGCAGCAACTTCAGGTACGGCAAAGGAAGGACAGTCACTGCTAAAAACTGGTGTTAACCAGACCGAGCCTTTCCCGGGCTATCGGCCGTTCTCTCTGCAATCTCTCTACAGTAGGAGCAGAGCGACCGAACGCCCGGCTGCTGCTGCTCGTTAGCTGAAGTTAGCTTTCTAATTTCACCCACCCAAAATGCCTTCATCATACACTGGTAAGCAAAAATTTGCCAAACAAAATTGTCACTCATCTGGCAATAGCGATGTGCTTTCCTACGATGTGAAAAGAGTGTGTGAATTCAACATTAAGTTGTTACATTTAACTATTTTAGAGGCTGTGGACGTTGTTTACTTCATTAATGTGTTTACTGTCTTAGAATCTTAACCAGTGGATTCGGTATCAGCCGAACTCCAAAAATCTGGATTCGGTGCATCCGTAATTTAAATCATTAGGTTTTAAAAGTTGTGACATGCACTAATAGCCAAGTCCAAAGTTATTTTAACTAGGCATAATGAACGTGCATAATAATTGTGTATCAGACTGCGCCAAGTCTGCGGCAAGTTCCACCCTACGAAGCAGCCCGATGGTTGGGGTTAGGCATTGACCTAGAGTAGTTTCGGTTATGATAGCCGACTGATCGGGGGGTAGGATCTGAACAAATTCCGTTACTTGGCATTACTTGATGTTACTCCGCAACATCATCTTTGTATACAAACTCTGATCAGACATTCCACCACACATCAGTGTGTCTAGATTTACCACACAAGTTCATGACCCTAAATGAGGAAATCTCATACAATTTCATTAAGGCGAGACATGGCAGGCAAAAATTCCACTGGTCAATTTTGAGATTT
This sequence comes from Perca flavescens, assembly GCF_004354835.1. NCBI lineage: Eukaryota > Metazoa > Chordata > Actinopteri > Perciformes > Percidae > Perca > Perca flavescens. Next base: position 4,920,611 of record NC_041349.1, read on the forward strand.
TTGGCTATTTGACTTCAATAACATGTCTTCTTTAAGACTTGTGGTCAAAAAAAGTCCAAAATACACATTATGGTCTTTCTTTTACTACACTTTGTCTGTCACTGCGTCTGTAGATTTCTCCTAAATTGAACAAAAAGTTGGCGTTCAAAATCAACATGCTGCTCCGCGATCGCTGTCTGTACCCTGTCATCACATATACTGTTAGAAGGTTCCCTCTCTCCTGTGTTCATGTTGTCGGATCCAAATATGGGTCACTTGCTGTGACATTTCCGCGGTAGTTCAAAATGTTGAAAGAAGTGCGTTGAAAATCATCTCAGAGAAGACAAAAGCAGTTGTCATTCACAAGAAGACACAGGGGATTACAAACTAAGACAGCAGATGATGAAATGCCTTCACATAGTGCAGTCTCTGCAAGTGTGAAAGTTTATGTGAATGGTGCTGTTAGCGCCTGAGTTAGGCTGTGTTGGGGATTCCTGGCCTTCATGTTAAAACGAAAATGGATTTTTTTATGGCTGTTGACAGTATTTTCTGATTAATGGAGTGATAAAAAGAGATGGTGGCAGATGGGTCAAACACAGGACTTTCACCCAGGAGACTGAGGTTCGTGTCCCCCTTGTCACGTTTCCTAAAGTATCTTTCTTCTTTAACCGTCCCGTTATTCCTGCGTGTCACGGAAACATAAGCCCACCCACGACCTTTTCCTTAACATAACTGCGTCAAAAGGGACGACAATAGTCCCGACCCAGCCCGTTTAGTTAAAGCGCGTTATATGAAAATTATTTATGAAAAATAAATAAAATTCAGATAAATGCATTGAGCATTGCAGTCTGAACGTGGCCGTGTGGAAAAAAGGGCTGTGACTGTAGATTACCAGTTCTGCTGCAAATGTTTAGTTAAATTAAAAAGAAGGCATTATCAGCGCAATGTAAGCTACTTCAAGGTGGAGACTAGATATCGTCTTAGATTTTGGATGTTTTCCTCTGAAGTACAAGTACACAGTGAGGCTGTAGTATACAGTGCAGTTAGTTGCATATCAAGTGCCTTGTGGTTACAATGGTTCTGTAGAAAGCTACTAGAAGCAATTCAGGAGGCCAAGCCATTCTAAACATGCCTACTAGTATCTTATAATGAGGTGTGAATAGTTCTTCTACCTGTGATCGGTTTGTGTGTTTTGGTCAGGTCAGGCATTTCATATGTTTATTTTGTATTGTTGTTATTTTTCTCATCCCTTCAGGGCTTGTGTCATTTGTATAAGCTTATAGAGGATAATGGTTGGTTTACACTAAGGAGTTGATTAAACTCTGAATACTGTTGTATTTATTAAATCATCTGATGTAGCTAATAATATCTCTGGGGAACTGAGGTGACAAGTCTGTCATTAAATAAAACTCCAAACTGTATTTATTATCTACAATGTAGAATGATGATGATGATGATGTTTGTAAAAAGAAATGTGTTATGAAATAATGTGAATTATACAACTGACATGAGCATACTAGTTAAAGTGCTCATATTCTGCTAATATCAGAATAGGTTTTATATATATATATATATATATATATATATATATATATATATATATATATATATATATATATATATATATATATATATATATAACACAATAAAGGAAAGGGAAAAAGCCAAAAAACATAATATGAGCACTTTAAATAATAAAAAAATACTTGCACTTTGTTACATTTGAATCCTCATGTTTTGTTACTTTAGTACAAATATTTTTCCTTAGCGGATCAATAAAGACTTCTGATTCTGATATTCATTGTTTTTATTTATATTAGCAGTTCACATTTTGTTCTTACGGCTGACCCCAGGTCTGCTGTGCAACATTTATCCCAACACCACACTATTTCCTTCTGTTTCCACTGTTGTACACATCAGGTACATAGGAGGCTGACAACGCCAGTTTAACTGTTCATATGACTTTTTTTTTCTCCAAAAAAGGAACTTACATTATGAGCGGTGAGAAAATAGTCTTCCCATATCATAAAAGTCTATATATCCACAGTCCTGTCTGGCTTCTGGTTTTGGCCTTTTTGAATGATGAATAGATTATCGCCGCCCACTGGCGCATGTGCAGAACGTACATGATAGTTAGCCGTCAGCTGTAGTCTTTGCGGTGTGCACACTTTTGGCCAAGACAAAGACGACAGGCCCTAACACATGGGGGAGATGCGAGGACAGATGGATCCTCAGTTGGGAAATGGGACACTCTGGTTACATGACATTATTACATGTCATTTAGTTTTATCCAAAGCGACTTACAATTGTTACATATCAGAAGTCACACACCTCTGGAGAAACTAGGGGTTAAGTGTCTTGCTCAGGGACACATTGGATTGCTCCAGCATTACTTTTAAACATCATCCTTTACCTATGAGGCATACAGAGTTGTATCACCTGTCACTTAACGCTAAAGAAATCCTACATTTAGTCTAGTCTGCCCACCACTGGTTGGTGTTGAGGCCAGATCCAATTTTTTTCAGTGATGGAGAAAAGTAGATGTGATTCCAGCCATCTTTCAGTTTAAAAAAAACAAACATTTTATGTGAGAAAACAATATTAATCATAGCAGAGTATGTCTAAAACATGTCTGGTGGGGGACTTTAAAACAAATGAAAACTGTATTACATGCGGAGCAATAACACAGATTTAATCTTGGTCTCATACTCTAGACATGCTCAGATTTCCCACTGGCAGTCTGCTCATTAACCACTGGATTACACTTCTGCAACAGTCACACACATTGCTAGAAATACAGTGGGAGAGTTTATGCCGGCCGAAAAAAACTATTTCCAAAGACAGAAAAGGCATTGATCTTGACGGTAGATGTTACTTTTTCACACACATAAACACACACACACCTCTGAACAGTACCATCCATCCCAGAGAGTGTGTTGTTGAACTCACCAGTCTGAACCTGAAGTGGAGGATCATCCATCAGCATGTTAGCATTTAGCATGTTAGCCACAACCAGCATGCACCTGTTGGTGAAGTAACATGGCAGCAGGTGTCTTCTTCTTCTTCTTCTTCTTCTTGGTGACTTACCGCCACCATCTGGTGTGGAGGGTGGATCAGGATATCTAATATTAGGCTGTGTACAGTACTCCAAAACTAAACTAAAATCATAATAATGATTAAAAAAAATCAAAATGAACTAAAATCTTCTCAATAAGAACTGCATTCATGCATCAATATGTGAAAAGAGTTCATTTATATGTCACATACAGTTCAGTGCATCTGTTTCCTGTCAGATCAGCAGTTTGTCTGCAAGTAAACATGTTTCTGTGTTTCTTGGATCAGTTCCAAACTGTTACATCACATTTAGATTCTTCTGCCACGTCATTTTTATCTGAATACAAAATTTGTCATTTCACATATCATACTTAAAGGGAGGGACCTTCTCTATAGGTTGACCCCCCCCAAAAAAAAAAATTATATAAATTATTAAAAGATATAACTTCTCTCCCTATGGATTTAAAGTGCTGTCTGTAAGTGCATGCTGTGATATATGATATGAAGAAAGTTTAAACTTTGAAATAAAAACATGAGTCTGTAAAGCTGCACACACTCTGGGCCTTCCCTCATCTGATCAGACTGATCTGAGACCAGCTGCAGCTCCTTCACAGTTCAGTGTTGTGGAACTTGGCTCGCAGCCATAAAAACACCCTGAACTAAGAACATCATTCATACATTCATGTAACATCATTCTTTTTTAAAGCAACCAGACTGTCACGTTTAAATCTCAGATCTGAGTTCAAGCTGAAAAACTTTACATCAGCATTTGGAATTCAAATGATTGAGTCCTGTTATCATGTTCCAGGGAGAGGACCTGCAGTGTTTATCAGTGAGGGAGGAGGAGATTATCATGCTGCTGCTGCTGCTCAGAGACAGGCCTGGTTTGATTGTTGCCTAAGGTCAGAGTAAACAGGTAATGACTTATTACCCCAAAACACATTGGTCAGGTATTTATTATGAAGGATTTCATTGGACGTTGGGAGATTTATTGTGGCAGACTTGTATCTGTTTGCAGCAGAGCAGCTCAGCTGAGGAGTTCAGACAGATATCAACATTTAACTTTGAAATAAAAACGTGAGGACTAGTTCTCTGGAGTCTAAAGCTGAGAAACACTGTGTCTGACCTCAGCTGATCCAACTGATGGCTCAATACAGCAGCCTGATACCATACTGTATACTATGACTAACAAAGGCCACACTCAGTGGAACTGGTCTCACAGCCAGAGACAGGAAACTAAACCAAGAACAACATCACATCTTTCTCTTAAAGTTAAAGACAGTCAGTGTTTGACTCCTGATCAGATTGGAGTTCAAGCTGAAATGCTTCAATCATCTAGTTACGGGGAAAAGATAAGCAGCGTTTATCAGTGATCTGCTGCTCAGAGAAAGAGACTGTAGTGTAAAGAGTTGTTCAAGACCTGCTGCACCTGACAGATATTTAATAGATTAGTTATTGTTTGACTCACTGCACACCAGGGGCAATTTCATTTTTGTTTTCTGTGGGGTGGCACAAATATACAGTATCAGTGTAGAATATTAGTTATGATACATGGAAGGACAGAACGGACCCAAATGCAAGGTTCAATAACAAAAAGGTTTATTTAATGACAAAAATGGGGAAGGTGGTGGGGAGGCGATGCCAAAACAGGAATGAAGACACGAGGGCTGGGGAAGGATGACAAGAGCAAAACCTAAGAGGGCGAGGGCCTCAGGGGATAGGGTGGTAAGGGAGCTTACTGGGATAGGATGGATGGCAGTCAGCTGGCAGTAGAAGCAGTAGCAGGCTGCTTCTACTGCCTAGTAGTAGGGGGAAACAAGCTGAACTAGTTCCAACAACAACACAGACAGGTGGCTTTTTAAAACACAGAAGTCCTTGTTCATCCACAGATGAGTCATGATGTGTTTTACAGCAAAGGGTGCCACTATCAGTGACACAGCAAGCTTTGAGCTTTTCTACCCCCCCCCATTGTTTATTGTTTTAAATTGTTGTTTATCATTTGCTCTTCTGTATCACTTGATTCATTTTTTTAGGAGATATTCCACATTATGTACTTGAACTTCATGGGTGCCAATAACGGTGAGCAGGACTGTACAAACAAAAACTCTGATTCAAACACACACACACACACACTTTACAGGAAGTGTTTGTTTCCTAGGATGGTAAAAGAAAGTCTCGGTTGCATTCAGGTTTTTCTACCAAAGACATACCCATGCTGGGTGAACTGAGATTCAACAACATAAAAAATACATAAAACTAAAACACACACACACACACACACACACACACACACACACAGCCAGCGTGTTGGAAGTTTTTCCAGGCAACATAGAATAGGAACAGATGTTTATATGTAGTTTAGACATTAATACATTTCATAAATGACATGTTGATGTTTAAGACTCTCTAGGTTTTGACAAAAATGCAGACATAAATGTCAGTTAAAAAAATGATAATAAATAATTATCAATTTTCAAATATTGCACCTGTCAATACTGATTATACTGACAAGGTTAGCAGCAGCAGCACCGCGTCAGACGCATTTCTAAAGACATAGAAAACACCCTGCAGCTGCCAAGCAACTGACATCCAACAGATACACCATGCTCACACCACGCAGCCAGTATGAAAGGCCTCTTAGCCTACATAATTAGGTCTCCAGCGTTGTTGAGGAGACTGAAGTCATGAAGGGGATGACTGCATGCTTTAAATTGAAGATTATGACTACAGTGAGGCAGCAGAGTCAGTCACTGGGTGTGGATTATTTTTACATTCTTTAGAAGTCAGAATCAGACTCCAAATATGTGAATGTACATACAAAGACTCTGACTCACACACAGAAGAATTTGCACAAATACATTTGGTTCCTCGTCCGTGGTTTGGTTTCCCAGGATGGTGAAGGAATATCCCACCCCACTCTACCTCTGATTGGCTAGTACTTGTTGCCTTTCTCATTAGGATTTGTTAGATTAAGGAGTGAGATTGGTTAGGGTTAGGGTAAACATATCAGGATAAGCCAATCAGAGACATGGTAAGTCTTCACCATCCTAGGAAAATGTGTTTACAGGAAGACAGAGTCAGACATAAAGCTGAACACAGAGAGATCTACATACACATTTATCTATTAGGAACCAAATATAGCTGCATATATAATACATAAAAAGTAACAATGACCAATGTTGAAGTTAAAAAGTTAAAACCCGGCTTATGTTTTGAAAACAATATTTAATGGGGCCTGCAGCTAAATTTAATCAAGTACACTAATACAGCATTTGAGTGTCTCACCTAAAACCTAGCTTCTAAAGAATGAATCAGGTCATGTCTGACATTTAGCATATGAAGAAGACTCATTGTCCCCACAGGAAAGGTAACTATTGTTTCTGGTTTTGGGGAGCCGCTCCCTGCAGGGCCAGACGTGATTAGACAGAATCGGCACTACCATGTGAAACGACCTTTGTCTGTGACCTGGGGTAAACCTAAAATCAGAGGTGTGTCTTTAATCAGAGACCCACAATTCCACAGGAATATAATTCGGAAACTGAAGTGATGTCGGCACTTCAATCTGTGACCCCGACAGGGGAAGCACGTTGGAGTCCGCTGTTTACAGCGTATTGTTTGTCATGTCACATGACTGTTCTTCTGTGACTCCGCAAGGAGAAGCTTGAGATCAGTCCGCTGTCAGCTGCAGTGTTTTAGTGTTTTATGTTTGATTGTGTTTTGTCTTGTCGTTTTCATGCAGTTTCATTAAACCTTTTGCTTAACTTTCAATTCGACCACAGCCTCTCCTCCTTCCTCCTCCAGAAATCAGAACGAACACGTTATTTAGAGAATTCTTAACACCACTCGGCGCCTTCAGACAAAACTCAAGATAACAGGCAAATTATTAGCTAGTCAAACACCGAGCGGCTCCATTAATCTGCTCGGTGCGTCTTAACAAACGGAGCGAGCTGCCGGACTCTAACATCTGTTGATCGGACTGTTTAGAGGCGATGTGACCGGCAGGTAACGTTAAAGGTTCGCTGCTACTGTAGCGGAGCTGCAAGTAAACCAGGGCTCTCAAGTGTCACACATTGAGCGTGACTATCACGCACTCCCGCCACACATTGTATTTCTCACGCGGAAAAACTATTTATAACATATTTAATATTCTGCAGCGCCCAGAAGTTTTCTGGTGCGCCGCTCTCACTATGGAACTGACAGGAATCAAGTGTGTCTCCCCTGGAGCTCTTAGTCAAGCCTGCCACTTATCAGCCAATCAAAAAAATAGAAAGGGGCTATACATATACAATAGCCAATCAGAAAATAGCACTATTGTATCTGGGTAAGATTTAACGCAACAACCAATGAGAAAAAAGCACAGAGCAGCGTACAGACACTTCCCTAAACGTTCCCAAACAGGGCTCTGACTCTGTCAGAAGGTCTGAGATCTACCGTATCAGCACAGCAATCACGTAACGCACAGCAGACTATGATGCAGGTAGATTATTTTATACGTTTTTTTTAGGTACTTTATTTTTCTCAAAATATGACAACTCCTCCAAATCTCAGAGAACACAGATATATTTTGAATGTGCACAAAGTTTTGAACATGAGCAGAAATCTTGCTCAAAACACATCTGAAATGTTACAGTCCAGGGGTGTATTAATTCATTAAAATTAATGAATTTATCATTGAGGTGAATAATTGTCATATGCACATTTAAGGAGGTTACTTCCTCAACTAAAGTTGTCACAGCCTGTCCTTAAAACGTAAGAGCTCTGAGTAAATGCTGTACACAGCTGCAGCTATTCATGCACGACTGTTGTTGGTGATTTCCAGAGATGGAAGACTTACTCAGATCATGTATTTCAGTAAAAGTAGAAAAAACAGTGTTGTAGAGTTACAAATTACTTGTCAGTTACAAGTCCTGCATTCAACATTGTCCTTAAGTAAAATATACTGTACTTAAAGTACCAAAAAGTAAAAGTGCTCATTATGCAGTGTAATATATCTTATATTATATTATTATGCCACATCATATCTCTGTGAGATGGGCTTTTCAGCTGTTGCTTCACTGAAAACAAAGTACAGATCTCAGCTGAACATTGAGCATGACTGGAGAGTGGCAGTATCAAGCCTGCAAACCTGCAAAAGATTGTTAGTTTGTATTTAGATACCACTTGTTACTATACTGATACTAGTTGTTCAATAAATTGGACCATTTTAAGCTTGTTGCGTATTTCATTAGCATTGTGTTGGGCCGATGGGGGCAGGTGGAGCTTGAAAATTCCTCCTTGTCCAAAGTGGGGAATGACTGAAAAAGTTTGACAACCACTGCTGTAACCAAACAAGAATATAAATAGTGTGACGGTGCAGAGAGGAAAGAGTTAATAAAGTAGACTGAGGTCAGTCAGTGCTCTGTGTGTGTGTGTGTGTGTGTCTGATCAGTAAAGATGGCTGCTGCTTCCTCTTTCCTCCTTCACCTTCTTTATAGTCACAGTTTTTATTCACACTGCAGAATAACTTTGAGTGAAAGCATGTTTTTTATCATTCCAGAGAGATTTCTTTGTTCACAGTCAGTATTTGAATCTTGTGATCTCATTAAGCTACAGGAGGAAAAATTGCAGTGTTGACAGTGCTAACATTAAAGTGATGGTTCGGAGTACTTTCACCCTAGGGTCCTTTGCACCATGACCTCGAGCCAAACACCCCCCCAGAAGCTTTTTTCACCTGGTTCTAACATTGGGAGAGTTAGCGTAGAGTAGCGTTATCAGCTGAATAGCTTAGCGCAGGGGCTAATGGATCCAGGTATCTCATAAATGACCCCACTAATAATGCCCAAAATGATACCAAACTTATACACTAGTACATATAGGTTATGTACTCATAAAACGATGGATTGTAAAGTTTTTAAGTACACCAGAAGTTTATGTAAATAACACTTGCCTGCTGGCTTCTGCTCTCTGCTGATCATGTTAGAAAAAGACACCAAGGGGTCCTGACCAAGCCTCAAGTATTTGACGAGTTAGGAGTGAGAATGTGTTAGGCAGGCAAGGGCTGGACAGCGGCTGTATGTCTTCTCAGTTTAGTTTATTTAGTTACATTGCTTAAATGTTGTTGTTTTGAATATTGATTTGGTTATTAAATATTATTGTTATCCTCTGGCAGCCTACTCTCTTGTTCTCCCCGTTTTGGTCACAGTCTGAGAGCTGCATCAGGACAGATTTTACCCTCATGTTAGAGTCCACCTATTGTAAGAGGAAACTGGACCTCATCGTTGTTTGTTGGTTGGTTCTTGCTGACTGACCTGTTTCAGTGTCAACAGTCAGTCCAGTTTGTTGTGGAAACAAGAGTCATCGAGCCGAATCACAACTTTGGAATTCTTTCTTTATCCTGTACCCTGAATTAATGCTTTTAGTGGCATCACAATTACCCAGAGCCCAAATAAAAGTCACAAACAGCATCTCTTTTTCTCAGTAACTCATAAGGTACTTTAATTTAAACCAGGTGTGACTCAGTAGGAAGTGAGTCAAACATTAACTAACCTCATAAATATCTCTCTGGCCTGAACAGCTTGTATAACCCTAACCCCATACACATGGTGAACTCTTAACTCTTTACTGTCTCTCTCTCTGACCAGCAGCTGCACCATAAACTGCCCCCCCACTGATTAACACTGCTCATCTCTTCCCTGTAACTTGATGATAAAACAGTTTTAATTTCAAAATGTTGAGGCAAACTTCTTCAGCCTGAACTCTGATCTGATCGGGAGATTCAAACATTGACATGTGATGTTCTTATTTTAGTTTCCTGTTCCAGTCCCTAAGTCAGGTCTTTATTTCTCTTATATGTCATTAGACTGGAAAGCTGAGGGAAGGTCCAGAGTGTTTGGAGCTCTAGACTCAGGAGAACTACTGTAGTCTTCATGTTTTTATTTCAAAGTTTAAAGTTGATATCTGTCTGAACTCATCAGCTGAGCTGCTCTGCTGCACACAGAGACAATAAACCAATCCAATCCAATATAATCCTTCATAATAAAAACCTGACCAGTGTGTTTTGTGGTAGGAAGTCATTTGACTGTTTACTCTGACTTTAATCATCAGGAACCCTCAGCAGAGCAGTCAAACCAGACAAACCTGTCTCTGAGAAGAAGTAGCAGCATGATAGTCTCCTCCTCCCTCACTGATAAACACTGCAGGTCCTCTTCCTGGAACATGGTAACAGGACTCAGTCATTGGATCACTGAATCAAATGCTGATGCAAAGCTCAGATGAAAGCTCTGAACTCAGATCTGACAGTTTTGTTGCTTTAAGAAACAAACATGCCGCCTGCCCAATCAGAAGTAAGAAATGGTAGTGTTATTTTCTGTGCTATTTTTTCCATTGGCTGAACACATTTTCTTAACTTTTGATTGGTTGGGCAAGATGCACGTTTGGCACCCCTGTCCATTGCTGCAGTGTGGAGGGAAAGACAACGTGTTTTTCTAATCTGATCTTTAAACCAGTTTAAAGGACAAGGGTAAACTTTATAATCCACTGCAGGCCTCCGTGTCCAGTTTATTTGGTGTTTGTTAGATTGTTTTGATGATTAAAACACTAAGCTGACCAGCAGAAATGACATACAGTAAAATTACAGAGGACAGAAACGATTTCCATTGTCTGAACACACCACAAAATAAAACAGAAACACGTTAAGACAATACCATCAACATGCTGCTCTTTCTTTCTTGGTCATTAAAAGTGAAACATTGAGATTAAATAATATGCTACATGGTACTTTGTAAAAAAAATTTTAAACAGACTGTACTGCTGCGAGGTAAACAAAAATGTATTTTTGCCCATAAAAGTCTTTTACGCTTCCTCTTCTAGAGTGTCTCTTTGTGGTGACAGTTAAAGTCATTTTGTACCATGTTTCTCACAATTAGGCAGCATCTTCATTTTAACGATTTTCCCAACGATTTTTTTTCCCATTGTCACCCATTTAAGAGTCCCTAGAGAGGGCTGCATCTTTATTTTGTGCAGCCTGCACTGCAGACAGATTGCAAAGCCCTGTATTTCCTGTAACAGACCATGATCACCGTGAGTGTAGATCCTCCCACTCACAAAGATATAAATCCTCAGACCGTACGTATGGTATCCACTCTCTCAAACAGGTATCATTCTGCACTGATCCTGAGACTGTACATGCATGGCTATATTAATGTTCCCGTTGTTCCTTCTGTCTGAAGTAGCTTCTGGTAAATATCAGCTTTTATTGTGAAAAGAATCATGTAGACTTTATTTCTGACCTGTGTTACAGAATGATGTCATCTTGTTCTAGAAAATGGGAATGCGATTGATATTTACTTTATTTAAAATATCTATTCATCTGTTTAAGTTCCTTTTGATAATGAGAATGGATTTATGAAACTGTGAATAATTTATGAACAGTTTTTCTTGAAGTAGTTAAAAGTTAGGCTTTTATGTATTTAGCATGTTTAAATGTAATAAACAGTATTGGTTTTGTTAATTACAAGGGAGAAAGGAAAATAGGCTGGGTGACGTGCTTTGAGCTGTGCAGTGTTGTGATTGGCTGGATTGAACAGGAAGAAATAAACCACTGTGGTGCTGAAGTCAGTTCTCAAACACCAGCAACATTTCCTGCATCAGGAATCTTGTTGTTGCTGTTTTACATTCCATAACTGTGAAAGGGATAAGTAGCAATCATAGCAAACAATGATATGCTTCGACTTGAGTTGGTTAGAAATTGATCAGCTTTGTGTGTCTCAACAACAGCTTGTTGCTTGATGCGTAAATATCTCTTTCACTCTGTTCCTGCCTTTCTCTCTCTCATGGGCGAAAATATAAGTTTCCTAAGTCATATTAGCTGCCAACTGTTTGTTTTTGCAAATGACAAGTGACTAATTGAATGATTTCAGTTAAGAGCAGTAGTTCATAAATGTACAGTATATTTTTAGCTATATCATTCAGTCGGTCTGCTATTATCTGCCACTTTTGTTTTGTTTTTATAAAGGCCGAGTTTTCTTCTCTACATATTATATGATTTGCTCCCTTGTATTTATGGACTGTGATGGAAGTTTTAATTCGAAGCAGCAGCGTTTAGAAATATCAATGATCAAATGAAAACGAATAACGACTGTTAGAGAATTAAACCAAAGTTTGGTCTTTGAGTATTTATTTACATTTGCAAATGGAGAAAACACAGTTTCAAAGGTACACGCAGCACAACTGAAAATGTCTTTCTAACCTAAAATCTAAACATCACATCATCATATAGTCAAAACCTCTCTTTAGCCACCCCTCTCACTTTATCTTTTAGCATGGCCATAGTTCAAAAGAGGACATCATTAAAAGTCAAACTATCCTCACCTTCCCCTCTGCTCCTGTTCTTTTCATTAGCCTAAACAATAGTTAATCTCAGGAGGTAGAAGCCTTACGTAGTTCTCACTGTTGTAAACAGTCATCGGCCTTCTCCACTTCTATCTAAGCAAAACTTAAACAAATGAGAAGGTTCAAGCTAGTAGAACTAAATAACTCTACTGGGCTATAGTTCACGGTTGCAGCTGTCCCTCTCTAGTCTTTAAGAGTCTACGAAGAAGGAACAGCTTTCTATGGAGGTTTTAAACAATCTTTAAGCAAATGGTTAAAATCATTAATCAATAATGGTTAAAACAAAATTTGCCACCACAGTCCACCCTTTTGATTACAAAATAATCACAAAAAATAAATTTTACCTTTTAAAGATTCAAACCTTATTAAATCATTAATCATTTTAAAAGATTCAAACTTTACTTCTTAAAGATTCAAACTTATGGATATAATTGTCTATTGCTGAAATGCTGTTTTTGAAAGAGGTACAAAAAAAAACCTTTTTTAATTGTAGCAAGCTTTCACGTCTAAGTAAAAATCATTAAAACAAAATTTTAATCAGTCTTACACATTATCGGAAACAATGTCCAAGACCTCATCATCATATCTGGACAAACGAAAAAAGTCAGAGGACTCAGTGTTCTGAAGTGCCTGATACTGTATCATGTTTACCAAGAAGATGGAGAAAATCATTTTCTTGACAAGTGGGATTATGCAGCATACACAGATCAGGAAACCAAACATTAAAGTTATTAGTGGTGCAACAAATCTAGCTAACCACGCTTTCCATCCCCCTTGAAAAACCCCGGCCCACCAGTCCCATCCTGCATAGTGTTCTGGGACGTCCTGTGCTTTGAGGTTAGTCAAAAGTAGGTTCAAGTGGTGAATGGTGTCTAATATATCATACTACATCTTCCTGCCCATCGTGGAGTCAAAATCTGATACCAATGATCTCCGCAAGCCAAACATAATCCACTAGAGACCCTGGACCTGAATGTCACTGGTTAATGTCACATCAAACTACTGCCTTATAATTTGTGTAAATAATGTGTTATGTATTTAAACATTAAAATAACCTGGTATGAAGTGTGAACATTTACTAATTTCATATCTACCCATACGGCGAAGTCAAATTTTCCATAAAGCTGATAATTAAATTATGCAATGCCATCAAATGCTTCCCCCCTTTGGTTATTTTAATATAAATCAATTGAAACACGCTCAGTGCAATTATCAAAGCTCTCACAGAGTGAAAGTTGAGAAGAATCAGAATCAAACTCACCCCTCCTTGTCTCTAACATCATTAAGTGCTGTCAGAGCACAAATAAAATTCAGTTATTCTATGTGTGTGGTTTCACTGGAAACAGAAATCATAACCTACATCACGTGTACATTTCCTAACTAAACCCAAGTCATTCCTTAGTAGAAAATGTATCTATTAGATAATCTTTCAAGAGTCTTAGTCAAACGTGGTGTCTATGTGTCATCAAAATGTGGAAGGTGAAATTACTTCAATGTAATAAAAGATCCACAAGGAACTTTTCCTAAGTTCTAAAGCACACAACAAAATGGCCTAGGTCTTTATTCTTAACTTTGTTCAATATTAACAATATTGCTGTTTAGGAATAATTTACTTTCTTTATCAATAATCTATCAGTTGAGTTTGTGTGGTCATGAGGAACCACATAAAGTACAAAACCCCAATTTAGTAGCATTTGTATGCCAAACATCCCTTTGCCTATTATCAGAGTTTATCATTACAGTAATATTAGCTCTGTACTAGTACTTATTGTATTCCAACCACCATTTTCTCATTGATATGGAAAGTAGTGAACGCATCACCTGTCTTTTCCTCCAGTCACCCTAGTGTGTTGGTGTATGTAAATGTTGGGAGGAATGGTTACACCTGATTTATCATACTTTTCTCTCAACAAAGATAAAATGCAAAAACCATAAATGCAGTAGAAAATCATAATAATCACACTACAAATGTGGAATAACCCCCCCAATGTTCTTCTTGAAGGGTACCTGTTCCAGTCCTTTCTGTCCATCTGCTCCATGCGTGCGCCAGAGCACTCTGCTCTGAAAGTGTGTGTGTGTTTATCTCAGAGGAATGTCAACAGTTCCTCAAAAGAATGTGCAGTGAGTGTGTGTGTGTTCAGAGAGAGAGAGGTGGTGTGTTCTCTACAGTTGTGAAGTATATTCTGCTGTCACTGTCAGAGAATGTGCTGTGGTTGTCAGAGAAGAGATCAGTATCACTGCTGTCTTCTGAAATGATTTTAAACAGCAGGCTACAATACCAATATGTAGCTTCTGGTTTTTCCTCCTTGGAAAAACTTCTCGTTTTCCTCCTCTCTCAACGTGTTGCAAACAGTGAGAAAAACTCCAGTTTTCCCCGATTGATTTCAGAGATAGCACAGAAACGCCGTCTGTCAGGCTGATCTCTGAATCGATTTCCCTCGTAGGTGACTCAGCAGAGGATCTGCTCGTCACTTGTTGCAGGTTGTAGAAAAACCTGTCCTCCTCTCCTCTGGAACCTTTTGTAGTGATGCGTGTATCCAGGTGACTCTACCTGGAACCTTTCACTGCCCTGTGTCACTGGAACGATCGCGATGGTCTCTTTCACCGTCTATCTGCCAATCCTTCCTCCTGAAGTTGTTATCACCACAGAATCCCCAGGCTTGACACCTGGATTCTCATGGCCAAAAGAGCAGAAGAAAATTCTCACGCAATAACCTACCCTAACCTATCATTTCCTTATACTGCCGTGGAAGAAATAGGTGTTTTTATTATGGGCCTCTCCCTACCTATGTATAAATAAAGAGAATCTTTAGAGCAAAATTCTTTGGAGCAAATCGGAACTAATAAAACAAAAACAATTACTATTGCATCCCCTTACACTACTGTGTCAATCAGGGGGTAGATGATCCTTTTGTTTACAGTTGAACTATCAATTTTGTCAATTTTGTTCTCAGCTAAGCAGATGTTTTCTTAACTATTCTATCACTTTGGTTATTCAAGGTCTTTTAAACTGGAGCTACAGTGATGTCACAACAAGTGTTTCAAACGTCTTTAGAAAAATTATTTAACACTATTTATTTCCCTTGCTACTTTATTAAACCCCTTATTTATCATTGCTATACTATATCCCTCCTTTTTGAGACATGACAAAGCTCATGACTCAAAAGCAATATAAATAATCTGTTTAATATTCTAATCCTTAACATTGTTCTAGGTTTTACAGCAAATCCTGTTTATCAGTAACCAAAGTTCAATGAATAATTTCTTAAGGAGAATTTTCACCTCAGTAAAGTTTTCAACGTCAACATCAACTAATTTAGTTAAAACAATTTTTGATATAGCAACTCAAAAACTCATTAGAGTACGACATGAAACGTACTGCTTTTAGGATTAAATCTCATTTAAACATTCATTTATTCAATATCACCATTAACCTAAGACGAATTACCCAAAATACATTGTTTATGTCATTTTTTTTATCTCCAGTTTACAAACCAAAGTAACACTAATTACTATCTGCTAGTTCCAAGAATCATTACAAATTAAAGTTTTTAGCCTTCTAAAGCACACCTAATCACGTGTACTTTGAACATCTATTTATCCAAATCGTTACCTGTTACGGGAAACATATCCCATATTTTTTCATTAAACCAAAATTTCACTTGTACTACTCATGTTTGGTTTTAGCTTGTGCCTTATCTGTGTGGTGTGTGTGTGCGTGTCTCCTCCTCTGGCTGTCCTCTGTCAAAGAAAGAAGGCTCTCTCCAGGGTACATATAAACACACTGTTATTCTTTCTGTAATTTATGGCATCATTAATTAACAACTCAATGTATTCCTGAAAGGTGTGTCAAGGTGTACAGCTTACCATCACCCAGAACTATAAAACGATATTTACTGTCTTTTCTACTGGAACTCTGAGGAAAGAAAAATGTTAGACGAAACAACAGAGAATCAAAACCTTTAACATTCCCTGCAGAATGTTATGTTTAGCTGTGGGAGACATTAGGTGCTCGAGCATAGACCCTCTGCATTTACTGCTCGAAGGTCCTGAATGAAACTAAACTTTAAAATTTGTAATAAAAATGATGATTCTTATTTATGTTACTTGAGAGAATAAGTGTACGTGTTGGAGAATCTAAACACGGAACTATAAACCCCATCCGTCAATAAAGAGTTAAAAACACGGTCGAATTTCTGTCGATTACTTCCTGTTTTAGCGTGTACTGATGTTTCTGGGGCCTGTAGTCCGAACGCAGCTTGATGACTACAGGTTAACAATTTGTCAATCAATCCACGTCACATTTCTGTGTTTTGCCCAGAGATAACGCTGTACCTGAGACAAAAGGTGGTGAAACATCAGTAGATAAAATGTCGTTTTTACCGTGTGAATATGCATCTATTGTAGTCACAGGTTCACTGAATATGTAAAACACTGTGAATACAAGGCCTACGCTGTCGTATAGGTTTTCTATAGTCTCCTGTCGATAGAGACAAATAAACACATTATCAGTAATGTCAGTCCAGTCAGTCAATTTTTACAAATAGTCACAAGGTGTCCTATGTCTGTCTCCTCTTCTGTTGGAGACAAAGAAACATGAATGTGAGCTTTTGAGTTAGAATTTCTGAAAAACGTCTGTAGTTTATCAGTCAAGGTGACAGCCACTGGACATGCGTATATGCCAGTAGACAAAAGAAAACTCATGCTCGTCCTTTGATTTGTTAAAAAAAACTTTTCAACGTAGTCTTCATCAGGGTCAAAAGTTGACAAAAGGAATGCATGTAATATTTGTGATTCCTTAAACTTAACTACAGGTGTCCCAATTTGTTACCGTAATCAGGAGATTAACAGACTGACATGGTACGTGTTACATTATAATTTGTAAACAAATACGTACTTTTAGGCTGCAACAAAAATATGTCAGCCAAAGAGTGATTTTTATCAAACCGCACAACTTTAAAGCCAGTGGGCAAAAGAATAAACATTCCTAAGACCCGTGGGTGAAAGAATGTCTTCAATTTCAAATAGACATTTTCAAATGCAATCTGCATAACAAATTTACAGGACACTCAGATGGAAGGGAGAAAGAAACAATGAACATTTTCCTTTCATATCTAGTTCAGGATCCTAAGGATCTGAATACACACAAATCATAAGAATGGTGAACTCCTCTGAGATAACCATTCTTCTAACCATTTCTCTAAGGGAAAAAAACCCTAGTTTACCAGAGAGCTTCTGGTTTGAAGAACAAAACTTCACTAAACCCAAATTGTTGCTCCCGAATCAACTAAAAATCCAATTTTCTTCCCTTGTATAATTAACACCATGGTTGGCAATTTGTATACACACCAGACAAACACATTGAATACTTGGACATATTTTCCAAAAGTTGTTTCTGTTTGTCGTGCTGTTTTTGCGTCTAATTTGATCTGTCTATCGTGTGGGGAGTGTTTGTAGCGTGCAAAAAGCCTGTCTTCATTGCAAGCATGTGTATGTACGTGTATGTCTGTATGAACTGTTTTTAGGGATCTGGCAGTCCCAGCATCGGGGGAGACTGCAGAGACAGTTTCATATTCACGAACGCTTCAATAACTTTGGCAGCAAAAGTCTTACAGTGACCTCAGGAACGTGTACAGACATTCTAGGTGACCGGCTCAAGTAAAAATCTAATTGTTAACACTAAACTGAACAAGCTGCTATTCTGTTCATTTTACATGAAAACAGCACTGCACCAAAAACCTTTTCCTGAGGGATAAAAGCAGATGCAGCCTTGAGTGATGTATTGGTCGTCAGGTTTCATGCAGTCAGAGGCAGGGCTGATTACAGACGCCGCCTTAGTGAGGTCATTTTAGCCACACTGGAATTAACGTGGTTACGTCAGTTGAACATTAGGAGAAATTCTCAATCCGTCAGGTGTTGAGGTTAAACCAATGTTAAAAGTGCACATCAAATCACTACCTAAACTAAATAAGTGGAACCTTCATACACCAAGAATTGTTTTTCCCATGTACAGGAGAGAGGAACAGAGAATTGTTCTCTTACTGTTTGATCTGTAACCCCAATTGACCAAATAGAATGACCAAATAATCTTCAGTGTCAAATCTTTAGCTCTAATAATCAAGTTATGTGAGTGGAACCCCTTTAACTTTACCCTCAGTAGTAGGCATTTTCTTCTAGGTTTCAGAAGATAACATACTATAATGGTTTAACTGAATAGATTATTTTCAGAACTTTCTAACCTATCAATTGTCCCTAATAGCAAAAACAAAAACAGTGTATCAGTGCAAAGCATTTCTTCACTGCATGAAGCGAGTGTGTGTGTGTGTTAGCAGTACCTTCTTCATCAGCTGTTGGACTCAGTCAAACAGAGGGACAAGTGTTGTTCTTTGTCGGAGGTGTTATTTGCTTTTCTTTGGGCATTTACATACCCAATGTCCAAAGTCCTTGCAGTACAAACACTGGTCTCGGTTGTAGGGCTCACCATTTTGCCCACGGTACCCGCCTCGGCCTCTCTCTGGCTCGACCACGTCCTTTGTGGGAGCAGCCTTTTTTCCCTTCGGGTCCGCGCTCCATATGTTGCCCACCAGCCTGTTGTAACATGCAGACAAACGCTTCAAACATGGTTTTCTCACGTACTCGTTGGTCTTTCCACCCGATGCAGGTGTGACTGATGCTGTTGGTCCTGTCCGATTGTTGAGTCCGTGTCCTCTTCGTCCCTCCGTTTCTCCAGCTTGTCTTCCTGATTTTTAGAGAAAGCTCAGAAATAGGCTTTGGTTAGAACTGATGAGGTTATTGGTGCATGTGTGTTTGCATTCTTTCCCTAGATCACTGTTTTCTTAAAACATTCTTTGTTTTTCCTGTAGGCTACTCAGTAGCTTTAAATCCTCTGTCTTAATTATTGATTTTCCCATTAATTTTCTTTCTACTTCTTCTAAAATCTTGCTTTAACATTCTCAGTGTCTTTGTACACAAGGATCCGTTTCTCGGAAAGCCAAAGCTTTATGACCAGTTATGACAGACATCGCAAACAATCCGGTCCATATTTATGAGTCATTTCAACCACTATGGGTCCAGTTGCATCACTGGAACGGGAAATTTCGTTTCCCATAATTGATTCTTGGACTTTATAGTATACTATGTCTTGCTCGATGTGATCGTCACCACACCGCGAGGTTATTTGTTCGGGAAACTTACGTGAAAACCCGTGTACAGCCCTGACCCAGTCTCCTACTAAAAATGTAACAACCTTACAAAATAGCATGGTGAGAAAATGTAATGCTGTTACATTCTTTTGAAGCTGCAGCAACGTGAAATCTCGTCTCGTAGCTGCAGCAACGTGAGATCTCGTAGCATGCGAGACTCACCCCGTTCTGCCCTGAGAAAGGACCATACCAGAAAGGTAACGATCATTTTATTCATTTAAAATTATTATCATTTAAACAACTTGTTTAACATATTTATTTTTGTATACAGAATCCAATCGATATGTGCTTTTGCAACTGATCAACAAATGTACGATTTTCTTGTGTTTGCAATATAGCTTCTTAGCTAGCAAGCTAGCTAAAATACTTGTCAGTAGTAGCTAGCTAGCTACTGTTATTAGCAACTTATGCATTAAATTAAATGGACATTGTTGCAATGGTAGTATCCAATAAACATTTAAGACAGCCCTAGTTAATAAAACATTAAGTTAGGTTACCTGTTTTTAAGTCATTTTTATATAGAGACCCACCTTTTGTATGACCTAGCATTTCTTGATATCTGGTATGATTTCCATAGGGCAGCTAGCTAGCACTATCAGCAATCTTGTAGCAATGAAAATCTAAATTCATTCCAAGCAAGATTAAATTATGACCTCTGTTCTTGAGTTTATGTGTTTTAACTGTTAAAACACACACACACACACATTCGTTTTCAATATGAAAGAAATGTGTATTTTAGATATTTTTTCACCCAAATGTAACCTAACGTTACCTTTTGTACAGCTTTCAAGATGTTGCAATATAATGTAAATGCAATGTAAATATAATGGTTGATAGTAGTAATGTGTTTGTGTGTGTGCATGTTTATCCGTGAGATAAGGAGGGGACACAAGACGTTTGGGTCTAATCACACCATAAGCGTGGCATGTGTATTCTGTCTGTGTTATGTGGCTACTGCGTTGTGTTTTATATGTGCATTCATACCAGAAATGTCTCAGATGCGCTGCTGCTGCGGCCAGTCTTTTCCCTGTCTCTTTTGAATGGAAATGCCTCCAATATATTCATGTCACCTGAAAAATAGGTGTCGGTCCTATTTCTAGCATGCACGCGTTTCCTGAGATGTGCGTGTCATTCAGGCAGTGTGCAAGCTCTAATCTGTTAACATGGGAGCCCAAAAAAAACGGACACGCCACGCAGCTGACACGCTCATGCCACGCAGCCGGCTACACACTGCCTGCGTGTTCGGCTTGAGCTGCGGCCGAAAATGCTAAAAATAGGCCAGATGCCTATTTTTCACGTGACATGCAAGCGTGTTGGAAGCGTTTCCAGGCAACATATAATACGAAAAGATGTTTATATGTCATTTTGACACAAATACATTTAATAAATGATATTTTGATGTTTGAATGTCTCGAGGTTTTGACACAAATGCAGATATATAAGTGTAATTTAAAAAAATGTTTAATCAATTTTCAAATATTGCACCTGTCAATACAGAACGTGTATATTCTGTATACGAATATTCTGTAGCCTATTTTGCCGTCAATACTGCCAACGTTGTCTTTGCTGTAATCAAATCAGTATATATATAAAATATATATATATATATATATATATATATATATATATATATATATATATATATATATATATATATATATATATATATATTTTAACATTAAGTATTACTACTGCATTTTATCAATGGGAAACATACATGTGTACAGACAAAATGTTTTAATCAATTTTCAAATATTGCACCTGTCAATACAGAACGAAATATTCTGTAGCCTATTTTGCCGTCAATACTGCCAACGTTGTCTTTGCTGTAATCAAATCAGTATATATATATATATATATATATATATATATATATACATTTTAACATTAAGTATTACTACTGCATTTTATCAATGGGAAACATACATGTGTACAGACAAGGCTAGCAGCCGCAGCGCCGCATCAAACACGTTTCTGGTGTGCAATGACATGCAACTGACATGCAACAGAAACGCCACGCTAGCAGTGTGTAGCCGGCCTTGGAGCTATAGGGCCCTATCGTATACCATGTGCATTGCAGCGCCAAGTTGAGCGCAAGTGTGCTCGTTTTAGACTGTCTATTTAGATCCTAAAAATAGGGCCCATAGACTTGTTGAGATTTAAACAGATTTTCTTTTGAAAATCCCATAGAAATACTAGGCCTATATAAAATTGATCTACATAAGATTGCTGTTTATTATATTTCAAAACTGTTGTGGCTGTCTCTGTGATTGTGTCTCTGTACTTGTGTACCTGTGTATCTGTGAAAGGGAGGATGAGACATAGTGTCCGAGATATTGAGTTGGGGTGAAAATCGAGATGTAAATCTGACATTTTATTCATAGGCTTTGTTTATATTCAGTATCCAAACAATATGTGGTTTCAAACATTCTAAACTCTACTGTGGACATTGTTGAAATGTTGTCTGTGCAGAAGTCATGTCAGTTTTCACGCTACCTCGCTTACCCTCTTTTTTTTCTCTACTTCATCCTTCTCCATTCAAACCTCTCACCCCATCTCTGTTCCAACTGTGTCCTACATAAAGATGCCTGGATCGACTAAAAAGTCCTGTATCTCCTGTCACGCCATGATTGGCGTGGCAAGAAAGAAGTGCAACCTTTGTGGAAGGGAGCAGCCATACAAGGCAATTAAAATGAATAAGTTAAAAAAAATTGAAGAAAAACCACCAACAAAGTTCAATGCCGTAAAGGCACTGGATAGTGCCTTTATTGATGTAAGCATGTTACATTCATTTATTTTCTAGTTAATTGTTCATTCAGGTATCTGTGTATGTGCAAACAAAAAACATATGGTGTTTTGTTCTTGTTTTGTTACAGTTACATAAATTGAAAGCAGTGGGGTTCTACCCCCTGCTCCTGGTGGCGAAGCAGGGGAAGAAGAAGTTTAAGGCCCAGCTGCTCCACCTGGAAGAGCAGCCATCCAGGGAGACGATGAAGGCATTTGCCACAATTAAAGGGGTCTTGAGACCTTCCTCAACTGTAAGCATACATATTCAGTTTAATAACAAAATAATCAGTTTCTCATACTTTATTGTACTTTATTGAACCACATAACAGTACATTCTGTTTCACAAAGCCTACAAATTAAAATATTATTTATCTTTTTTTTGTTTAATCTACATCTGTTGAAGGATTAAAAACATTTCATAGGAATGGTTTATTGACAATTCACTGACAGCCAATGTTATGCTGGTGTTTTTTTCCCCCCACAATCAGAGTAAAGTTACATATAAAGTTACATATTTGCATATATTTGTAGTGTTTATTTAAGCAAGATAGGCCAGAGAACCAACGACCTCTTTTTTTTTTTATTTAGTTGTTTTTCAAAAATGGTTACTACATATACCTGGATTTAATAACATAAAGCTACAGCAAAGAGAGAGGGTTAGGACAAAAGGGCTTTGTTGTGATATGATACATAACACGATGCAGGGTTTATGAGTCAATGTATTGAAATTTTTTTTTTATTTTTATAGCACATTTCAGCAACAGGGCAATTCAAATTGCTTTACATAAAACATTAAAGAGCAGTTAGAAAACAATTTAAAACAATTTAAAAACATTAAAAGACAAGAATAAAATTTACAGTGCAATATAAGAATTTAAAGACAGACATCTCAAGCAGTTCGGTCCATATTTTTGGCTCATCTCACCAACAATGGGTCCTGAGGCTTGACATGGCTTGAGGTTTCGTTACCCATGATGACAGAAACTTTATTATATTTTTCAATGTGATCGTCACCACAAGGCTAAGTTATTTTTTTTCGCAAACCTTTGTCAAAACCGGAACGGACTCGAGACCGTCTCTTATCTTTGTTTTTAATTGAATAGTCTCGCAGACTACGCCTGTTCAATTGTAATTGTGTAGACTCTCAACCTATCTTTGTGTGTAAGGAGATATTCTAATTTCTGTGACATTATAAAGGCATTATCATGTGCATAACATTGTTTTGAAAATGTATACAGTATATATACTGTATATATGTCTGTATATACAGTATAGTAAAATATCGCAATACTCAAATTTATTGATTTTACAAAAAATGGTATATAAACATTACAAATAACGGTATAAATTGAGTTAATTAATAATAGCATACAATTACAATAGAGGTACAATATGAATATTGAGGTAAATGTTTTGAGCCTGCAAGACTTAAAACCTGTCCCACACTAGCCTCATTATGTCTGTGAATACAATGCATATTGAATGTAATGCATATTTTTATGTCAACAGTTTTTATATTTGTGACATGACATTTCTCAACTATAACCCTTCATAACAGTAATGAAGAGACTGTGATTACTTACATTTTATATTTATTCCATAGTGCCTAAGCCTGCTGCATCCACCTATCTTACACCTTACCCCAGCACTCCCACCCTGGCTCCCACTACCCCTCACCCTACCTCCACCAACCCTCATGACTCCCACCCTGATTCCCCCAACCATCACCACACTGCCTCCCCCTACAATTTCTACTCTCACCCTGCCTTCCTCTGCCCTCAACCTGTCTCCCCTCACCACTCCCACCTCCTCACCACTTCCAATCTGCCTACCCTCACCACTCACATCCTACCTCCTCCTACCCCTCACCACTCACATCCTACCTACTCCTCCCCACTCCCACCCTACCTACCCTCACCACTCACATCCTACCTACTCCTCCTACCCTCACCACTCCCACCCTACCTACCCTCACCACTCCCACCCTACCTCCTCCTACCCTTCCCACTCCCACCCTACCTACCCTCACCACTCCCACCCTACCTCTTCCTACCCTTCCCACTCCCACCCTACCTACCCTCACCACTCCCACCCTACCTCTTCCTACCCTTCCTACTCCCACCCTGCCAGCCACTGTCACCACTTTACCTGCCTCAGCTGTAGATCTCAGTAGGAAGAAAAAGGAGAGGAGAAAAAGTAATGGTAGGGAATGTATTGAAAATTTGTTAACTAAATAGAACAGAGTATCAGTTGACATGTACATTGTAGCATAATACTTCATAGGACATATTTATTTATTTTCTGCTGTTTAATTCTTTTGCTTTCCAGTAGGATACATACTCACTCAAGTATATCTTTATTTCAGACTGTTCCTATTGCCACCAGGAAATTTTTGATGGGAATGTCCTTCGTGAAAGACATAAAAAGGTTGGTATCTGAGGGAAATGAAAGTGCATTAACAGTAGATAGGCTGTTAAAGTGGGGTAGCATAGTGGCTAAGGAACTATGCTAGCATTCATTAGCCAGAAAAAGTTGTGGGTTCAATTCCCAGTTGCCACCGTTGTGCCTTTAAGCAGGACACTTAACTTCTAGTTGATCTGGGGAGACTGGCCCTTGTAATAATTGACATATGTAAGTTGCTTTAGATAAAAGCGATAAGTATAACTAGAAATGCAATTCCAAGAAATCACCAGTGCATGAAAATGCAAAAGATGATATGTAAAATATCATATGGGTCATTCTGTGTCGAATCAGACAAAATCCAGGAAAATGGTTGCTGGACCATCTCAGATTTTGCTCAAAGTTTGTTTACCTAATATTTAGGTCCCAAAAGTAAGACCTGTAAAATATTTGTATTAAATTCCAATGTTTTCATACATATTTTCACCCTTAACGTATCATTTTTACTATCTCAGAAATACCTCATCTTGGAGGCCATGTTTGGGCATTAATATCTTGAAAAGTATAATTCTTAACCGGCCCAAACTTTGTAGGGTGGAACGTAGACATGTTCTTGGTATGATTGTACTGCATGCCCATTAGTTTTATATAAGGCCCTAGATATGGAAAAAACTTGGAAAACTGGTGATTTTGAGGGCCTTGTAAACAGATTTTTCTGTATCCACATGGCACCAATAATTACTTTGTTTGCTTTGTCTAATACTTAATTAACGTTGAGGCAGTATTTAGATTAGATTAGATTAAACTTTATTGTCATTGTGCAGAGTACAAGTACAAAGACAACAAAATGCAGTTTGCATCTAGCCAGAAGTGCAAAAAAAGTGCAATGTGATTTTCAAGTATAGACAGAACAAGAAATATAGTGCAGTGTACAGTTGGTTTACAGAAGGTGGTTTGGAGTAATATAAATTAAATATAAATATTAGGGCTGCAACGATTCTTCGAATAACTCGAATAATTCGATTACAAAAAATCTTCAAGCAAAATTTTTTCTTGCCTCAAGCTTCGTTAAATCAATGTAATTAAGGTTGTACGGCTCACTGTGTCTCCTCACGGAGGATTATTACTAGCGACCAAGAGGTGTGTGCTTCTGCGGACACAAGACTGACGGCCCATATTACAAATGAAGGAAGACGAAAAAAGCGAGGGTCTAAGAGAAGAGACAGGCGAGAGAATGCTGCTACATCTCTGTAACAAACATCCAGTGTACTCATCCATTCCATGGAGCCAACACGACACAAGGTAGTTGACGTCTGCTGCTCTCGTCCACCGCGCTGTTTACACAACTAGCCTGCAGCATGCTACTCTGCTAATAGCGATGTTTTACCAAGCTAAAACGAAAGCTGTCGGTTTGTAGTGTAACTTTTTATTAGTTTGCTTCTAATCTTTGGAAATGTAGCTGCTTCCGGAGACAAACCGGCTCCTCCCCCCAGCATGCATTCTTTATTCTTTCTCTTCACCATAGATATATCTATGCTCCTCACTGTGTATTAGGCTGTGTATTTGCATATCCAGTGCAAAGAGCCAGAGGCAAGAAGGGGAATTGGGTAAAAAAATATTAACATTTGGGCCACCAAAAATTTACTATTGTAATGTATTTCTTTTTAAGGTTCTTGGAATTTGGCAATAAAAAAGGTTGTTTTTTTCTAAAAAGGAAACCAGTCTTTTGTATATATACAAGCGACAGGTTTCCTTTTTTTTTAGTAAACAGCAATAATAAATATTTACTATTGCTGTTTACCAAGTATTTCTTACTAAGTATTTCTTATCCGATTAATCAATGGAATAATCGTAGAATATTCGATGACTAAAATAATCGATAGCTGCAGCCCTAATAAATATGTGTAGTGTATTAGCAGCTACCTTATAAGAGCAGAATAAATATGGCTATGTAATATGAACAACATGTACAGATACGGGCAATGTAGTAGCATTGACATAATAATGGTTGTAAAATATAGATATACTATGCAGTATATATATTATAAGAAAAACTGAATAAATATGGATATTCAGTATGAACCATATAGACAGATATGTAAAGTATGTACAGCTATGTGCAGTGTGGTAACAGTACCATTGTATTGCAGAAACAGTAACATTATAAGAGTAGTAAGAATAAGTGTATGTGCAGGATAAATAGTATGACGAGCAGTAGAATATGGCTATGTATAAGTGTAATTACAGTATGTACATTTGTAAATAAATATAACACTGGGTGGGATAGGGTAGTGCAATTGTCGGGGGGCACACATAACTGTGGTATGCCGGTGTTCAGGGTGATGGTTGAGGAGGTGTTATTATCTAACCTAGCAGACTGAGGTCTGTTGGTTAGGAAGTCCAGAATCCAGTTACAGAGGGAGGTATTGATGCCCAGTTCACTGAGTTTGGTGATCAGTTTGGAGGGGATGATGGTGTTGAATGCTGAACTAAAGTCAATGAACAGCATTGTGCAGAGTGAAGTGCTGTAGAGATGGCATCCTCTGTGCTCCTGTTCTGACGGTAGGCAAATTGGAAGGGTTCCAGTGAGGGTGGTAAGCAGGTCTTGAGCTTACATCTGTACAGAATAACCCTTATAATAATAATAATAATAATAATAATAATAATAATAATAATAATAATAATAATAATTATAATTATAATAATAATTTTTATTTTGTTTAATTCTTTGTAAGGGGCAGAAACAGCTATTTATGCAGTGGCATCCTTGCCCTTTATGGTAAGTATTTCAGCACATTACAAAAACATCTTGACATGAATATCATATTTGACATGAATCGTCATTTAGGACAAGTGTTTTCAGTGTGAACAAGAGTATCTAGTATTAATGCTATCTGTAAGAAATGCCTGGTAGGTGGGGGTGGTGGCAGATGTTAATCATCCTGTTCTGAAGGTCTTTTGTTATTTATTTATTGATGTAGGCCTATTGTTAAAAAAAAAAAAAAAAGCCCCTTATAATACTCATGTATACTTTTATTTCTTTTTTCAGTGGCAAAAGGTGGAGGTCATCGTGGACCAATGTGGAGAATATTGTGTAAATAAGGAAGAAGAAAATAAATGATAATAGTCATCTTTATCTTCACCTGGTCTTTATGTCTTGTCTCTGTTTTGCTCAGCTAATGACATGAACTACATTCTGGAGAGGAAGTTAAATAAATAGGCCCATGTAAAAAAAACAACACATTATCCGTGTATTTTCCTGTTAGTTGTCCTGCAGATAACACAAACAAACAGCTGGCGATGTGCTGTTTCCATGTTCGTATAAGAAAATAAAAGGAAATCTTGTATTATTGTGGCCTCCATGTTTTCACACACGTGATGCTCTCGGCTACGGCCAACCATTGGTGGCAGCCATGCAACAAGTTGTTACGCCAAACGCCAATATAACAGAAGAAGAAGAACACGCGTCCCGACCATATGAACGCTGCCAGTCGGAAAAACAACGTAATCACGGGGTGGTCCTTCTATTCCCAGGTGGCATGAACGCAGCATGAGAGCAGGCAGCTCAGTTGCTTTTCACCGACTACAAGACCCAGGCGGACCCAGGGCATGCTGGAAAACATCGGCCTCTCAGCTGATCTAACAACTGATTGTTTCAGAATCGAAGTTTTGTATAAACTTTTTATTGATTTTGAAATTTAAAGGCTGTCTGATTTAAAGGCTTATTCTGTACAGAACACATGTTGTGCTGATAGTGATGTTTAGAAGTCAGAGAGACTAAATCTGTTCAGATTACAGATCATCTACAGTCTGTTGTTAATTAAAATCAGCAACAGATGCATGTAGAGCATTTCGATCATAATAAAAACAGCTGGAGGAGCTGATTTATGGTCTGATAACATTTTATTAAATCAGAATCAGACCACAGTGTTTCTGTCACTTGTTGTTCAGCCTGAAGGCTGCTGGAATCAACTGGAAACTGTCTGACTTGAGAGCGGACTTTTGTCGGTTGCTCTCGTCCACTTTACAGGCGAGGCTCACGTTCGTCTTCCGCCCAGCTGGTAAAG
Organism: Perca flavescens; assembly: GCF_004354835.1. Taxonomy (NCBI): domain Eukaryota; kingdom Metazoa; phylum Chordata; class Actinopteri; order Perciformes; family Percidae; genus Perca; species Perca flavescens. The sequence goes on from NC_041349.1 coordinate 4,949,469, forward strand.
GGCGTTACCTAGCAACATGGGGCAAAGCACACAGTTTTTGGATATTTTGTGGAATTATGCTTCTTTTAGTTGTATATCATTGTCGTGACACATGTTACTACTTGCTCTAACTATTTCTGTGCACATTTCCATCTGTGGCAATCCTAAACCTAATTCGTTTGTAAAAAAAAGATAAAAATGCCTCAGGGAACTACAAATTTCAGCGCCATTGTTGTTAGCACCATTGGAATTAATGGTACACGTCATGGGAAATGTAGTCAAAATACAAAAACAGTTATATTTTTAAAATTACATAATAGTTTTATATATAAAATGAGAAACATGATTACATTACTAACATTAATCACCTGCTTTGATATGAAGTCAAAAGCTTGCAATGTTGTCATTATTTTTAAATACATGTTATTTACCCATGTGTGCAAATGAGGTGGAACAATGACAGAAACATAATTTATAACCCATATCTTAAGTAATTACCATACCAATTTTCAGACAGATATGATTAGTGGTTCTGGAATTAAAGACATTCAAAAAGTGAAATTTTTACACCTTTGGGGGGCGCTACTGAGATAACTGGTGGTCTGGGGGCAGTAAAAATTACTCACATGCTCTCTTGCATCAGACTGAACAATATATGGTAGTTTATTTTATCCTCTGAATATTTTCATTTTTTTCTCAAACTGACATATATGACCTGATCCGTAGTACAATTTGATGAGCTTGACATGAAGAATTATCATGACCAGATAATGTGAACAAATATTTGCATTTTCAAAAAAAAAAAAGTTCACATGGAGTACAACCTTAAAAGCAAAACTGTCATAGCAATTAAATATCTGTTCAAAGATCATGGGCCAAGCCCTCTAGAAACTGTAAGCATAATCAAACCGTAAACCAAGAATGTAAATGGTAGTTCAACAAAAGCAAAAAACTCTCCAAAAATTGCAAATGTGGCTTAATTCTAGTCACTATACGGTTACAATAGGATACACCAACTAATTTTTCATAATTGACTCTTGCATCAACTCACCTGTTACAGATGGTCTCTGAAAGTTTTTGGATATTTTGTGGAATTATGCTTCTTTTAGTTGTATATCATTGTCGTGACACATTTAACTACTTGCTCTAACTATTTCCGTGCACAATTTCCATCTGTGGCACTGTTTTCAATCCTAAACCTAATTTGTTAAAAAATGCCTCAGGGAACTACAAATTTCAGCGCCATTGTTGTAAGCACCATTGGAATTAATGGTACGCGTCATGGGAAATGTAGTCAAAATACAAAAACAGCTATATTTTTAAAATTACATAATAGTTTTATATATAAAATGAGAAACATGATTAAATTACTAACATTAATCACCTGCTTTGATATGAAGTCAAAAGCTTGCAATGTTGTCATTATTTTTAAATACATGTTATTTACCCATGTGTGCAAATGAGGTGGAACAATGACAGAAACATAATTTATAACCCATATCTTAAGTAATTACCATACCAATTTTCAGACAGATATGATTAGTGGTTCTGGAATTAAAGACATTCAAAAAGTGAAATTTTTACACCTTTGGGGGGCGCTACTGAGATAACTGGTGGTGTGGGGGCAGTAAAAATTACTCACATGCTCTCTTGCATCAGACTGAACAATATATGGTAGTTTATTTTATCCTCTGAATATTTTAATTTTTTTCCTCAAACTGACATATATGACCTGATCCGTAGTACAATTTGATGAGCTTGAGAATGAAGAATTATCATGACCAGATAATGTGAACAAATATTTGCATTTTCTTGCAAAAAAAGTTCACATGGAGTACAACCTTAAAAGCAAAACTGTCATAGCAATTAAATATCTGTTCAAAGATCATGGGCCAAGCCCTCTAGAAACTGTAAGCATAATCAAACCGTAAACCAAGAATGTAAATGGTAGTTCAACAAAAGCAAAAAACTCTCCAAAAATTGCAAATGTAGCTTAATTCTAGTCACTATACGGTTACAATAGGATACACCAACTAATTTTTCATAATTGACTCTTGCATCAACTCACCTGTTACAGATGGTCTCTGAAAGTTTTTGGATATTTTGTGGAATTATGCTTCTTTTAGTTGTATATCATTGTCGTGACACATGTAACTACTTGCTCTAACTATTTCTGTGCACAATTTCCATCTGTGGCACTGTTTTCAATCCTAAACCTAATTTGTTAAAAAATGCCTCAGGGAACTACAAATTTCAGCGCCATTGTTGTAAGCACCATTGAAATTAATGGTACACGTCATGGGAAATGTAGTCAAAATACAAAAACAGCTATATTTTTAAAATTACATTATAGTTTTGTATATTATTGTATACATTTTGAGCATGTGAATATTATCATTAACATGTGATTTATGATCCATGTCAAGCAATGCATGGTAAATTTATGACACATTTCCTGTTTATGTGGCAAGTTTTTTTTTTAAAGTTTCATGTAAATATCGCTATTTAAGAACATTAAAACAACATTCTTAGCAATTTCAAATCAACATCTTGACATCTTTTATACCAACTTTGACATTATATTGCTTTTTCAGCACATTGCAACAAATCCAATAATGTTTTTGCAATTTCATATCAACAACTTGACATTATGTATATCAACAACTGACATGAATAGGATGAATCAAGAATAAGATCAATCATCTAGGACAAATTGATCAGGATGTGTCACAACACACAAAATCCCAATTGCCGCACTTTCTGTTGGGCATGGCTAATGCTGTGTACATGTACATGTTAATCTTCAGGAGTTACAGGCACATACCAAATTTTGTGAGTGTAGAGAGAGTCAGTGCAGAGTCAGTGTAAAAGTGTTTTTTATTCAAAACATGGAAATAGCTCACAACAGGAGGGTGGAGGATGGGACCTGGAGGTTGTGCCAAACAAATAAAATCAATATAACAAAACGGGGCCTAGCTCATCACTAGCGTTAGCGCTACAAACAAAACAAACCTAATACCTAGCCGGCTCTCTACAAAAAGATAAAGAGAACATTACACAGGCGGCAACAACCACTAAACCTGGTGTATCTATACAAAGATCAAGTACATGCAAGATGTACAGGGTACTCCAACTTACCTAAGGTCCTCAACCTCCACCTCACAACACTCCACAGTTTAATAACCAAACAGCCACAGCTTAAAGGACAAGAAGACTGGCAACCAGCCAGCAGAGCAGAGCAAGAGCTAGCTCCCACTTCTCAGGAGTCCTTTTATTGACTGCCACCTCAAATACTCCAAACACAGGTGGAAAGCAATCATCTCAATCCTGGAGAGAAAAAAGAGTGAGCAAGAGAAAGAACAAGAGGGAAACACATCCAGACAGGAGCTTTGAAAGGCATGTAACAGGGCAGAGTGCACAAAAAGGCATTTTAAATGTCCTCAATTAAATCCTCGTCGGACGACTCCATCTCTAGTTCATCAGAGGACTCCATCTCCAGTTCGTTGGACGTTTCACTGTCCTGCTGCAGCAGCTGCTGCAATACAGTTGTGCCTCCCTGGAAAGCAGGACTGTATGACATTTTGGCTGTGGCAATGTTGTCCTGCAGCTCTTGAAGACGCCTCTTCAAGATGCTGAGAAGACTTGGTTCTCTGCCTGAAAAGACAAGATATGACTGTCAGGACTATTCATCACGTACAAAGTATTGACCTAACATAGCTAAAGTATTTTGAAAGCGCTCAATGTGCTGGTTTCATTTATATGCTGTGACATTTGGAGATACACAATTAGTAGGAATTCCAGTAGTGAACATTTACTTACATTGAACCTCCACCATTGCTGTTAGCTTGTGGTGCTGCATTTTGAGTGAGGTAATGTGCCTGTGCATCTCATCCACAATGATGTTGACCTCTTCCTGAAAGCGGTGGACTAGCATGGCTATGTCAAAGACATTTTTTTGGTGGAGAGATCACCATTGTCTGTAGTTCATGGAATAAAACATGGTGTCAAATTAATGTATTTAGTGTGTTTTAATGTATTGTTTAATGACAATGGTAGTATGTTACCATAATATCACGTTTCATATTTCAAACAGTACTTCGTTGCTCATGAACATGCAAGTTTGCAACCACTTTCTCTGGTTAAGACATTGTTTTACTAAACATTGTTTACATACTGTCACACAAGCACATATTCATTTCAGTGTTTGCTCCATGATATTACAACTTTCTTACTTCATACATGTAAGTGGATCATGTAATTAAGGAATTTCAGTCCTTCTCAGCACTGTTCTTAATTTTACACTACACAACACAGTAGCGATAGTCATAAAAGTATGATTTGCTATTGCTTCATTGAAAATGTAATCAACATAAACTTCTATTTATAGTTAAATCCAGAGGTTATTAACATACTTGAGTAAAGGCTTTCCCAGGGCCAGACAAAATTGTCAGTTATAAGCAACTCGTCAAGAGGTGGTAACTGTATTTTCAGTGCTTCGTCCAGCTGATCCATGGCATTCTGTAAATGCTTTTTCTCTTGAACAATTTTTTTACGGATGGCATGTCTCCTTTTGTTGGTGTCTAAGAGGAAAAAAATTAGAATATGCAGTGATGTTTTGTCAGTGTATTTCTGGATTTTATCTGATAAAATTACTCCAGGACTGTAATCAAAACGTAAAAACAGAGTTTAGTGCAAGTGAGTAACAGCAAAAGTTGTGGACACTAGGTGATAGAAGCCTTCAAACATGGCATCTCTGTTAAGCAGCAAATGATGGCCATGAAGCTCAACATCACATTTTTGCAGATTTGAGTTTCATGTTTTGCTTGAATACACTGAATGTGGACAATCTAGAGCACCTCAAATCACATGATGAAAAGATGTCCTGAAGCGTTAAAAATATTAAGGTGTTAAAAGTCAAACCAGTCTGTCTGTAGAGATTTTGCTTTCGTTGGCGAATGCTGAGGTACAGCCCCTCGATTTTTCCTTCCACCGACTCTTCCTCCAAGACAGTGGTAGCTGGGAAATTTTTTGTTTAAATGATGACATGTTACATAAAAAATACATAAAATTAAAAAAGTTTCTGTTTATGTTTTAAAAACCTTAAGTACTACCATATGGCCAGTGCTGGACATCAACAATCCATTGCTGGAGTTTGATGTCGTCCACACCGAGATCTGCACACAGCAAGTCCAGTCTACTCAGCGTCTTCAAAAGCAACAAAAACGTAGAGAGAATATCCACAATCTGGGTTCCCACTTAATATGTTTTGTATGTCATGGGAATTAGTCCACTGCTTTTCAGGAATGTGTGGCAATGTCACAGGGTGGAAAAATATACCTTCACGTATCTTTGGACTAATGTCCTTTGCAAGTTTGCCATTTTCCTTTGGTTCCAGGATATTGTCAACATAGTAATCATGTCTCATCGTGCTGTGTAGAAAAGCAATTGCTAGTTTGTTTAATCATGGCAGAAATAAATGCCCCATGCAAACACACAGGATTGTTATTTTTTTGCCTCCTTTCGACATGTACTTAGTTGACATGGCAGCCCTGGACAAGAAGCTGTTGACCTAAATCGTAAACAGTTAGTAAACAGTTAGTGATAGTGTGATGATGAAGGTTGAAAGATTAATGCAGTCAGCCCAATATTTAAAAGTTTTACCTGTTCCACCTCCTCTCCTATTGTGTTACCTGCCCTTCTTGGGTCCGCCCTCCCCATTTCAACTGCAATTCACAAATATGCTCAACTTTCACACACGCAATTACAAGACAATTATAACCAGTCATACCCAAGCACAAATGGAAGTAGAAATTCATGCACAAAATTACACGCTAACCTCACACGTCCATGTATGGGCTTTGGCATGCATCACTGAGAGGTGGACGATAGTCTGCAGGGTCTATGATGTGAAAAAACAGACATGCCTGAAATGCATTACAATGAATGTGCTAAAGTAAGTTGTGTCTTGCAGTCACAACAGTTAGAAGAATACTTTTGAGATGCAAAACAATCAACAACTCATGGCATGATGTCACCTTCAGAGTTGGAGGAAATGGATTTGTTTAAATTAAATTTTTTTTTTTTTCATCATTCTAACCTGCAGCTCCGGACACTGGGTGGCAACTTTCTCAAGGTAGGGGAAGTATCTGCAGGCCACATCCATGCAGAAAAAAGGCTGGACTTAGGGTAGACAGCTCTTTTGAAGGTACATAGGATAGGCAAAAATCTCTCCTCTGAACATATTTAATGCCTTGAGAAGGACTCCATGCCTGCACACCGCTATCTCAATCCCCTCCTCGTCAATTTTTGACGCAGATGCCCTGCAGGTCTCTTTAGCCGCTATCCACTGACTGGAGCCACACATACCTTTACCTGATGCCTATTAATATAAAATAATGAATGATAATTGATGATACGGGTTTACAGATCAGATCAGATTAGATAAAAGAATATGTGAATAAAATGATAATACAGATATGTTGATTTGAGGATGGCAGAGCAATGGAACTTTCCATGATATTATAATTTTCTGAGATGCACCTGTATATGACTTTAGTGTAGCTAATGTTAAACTTACATGCTTTGTAGCATTTTGAACGTAATGCACAAAATTTGCCACATCGTCGTGTTTGCAAACAATGCACCATCAAATAGCCCTTCTGTGGATCTTTAGATATGATGTATGTCAATAAAAGTCCTTAAAATGCAGCACAAACTATACATGAATATCTTCAGTTAATGCTTCAAAGACATATGTAATACCCTGTGGCACTTCTGAATCTATAATGCTTGCGGTTGCCATCCACAGAAACCGCGTATGCATTTGTGGCACTAAGCAAGGCAGGTAAAAGGACTAATGCCCATGGCTCTCTCCACCTCAAATTTGGCATGGGACCACTCTATGTATGCCCGCTGGAAGGCATCCCCACATATGTTGCTTGGCTAGATGGCAATGACAAAACAAACATTGTGCATTTCATGATACATGCCGAACTTCACTGAACTTTTTTTTGTAAAAAAAAAATTTTATAAAAAAAAAATATATATATATATATATATATATGCGAGTAAATATATATATTTACTCTCCCACAGGCTCTGCTCCTCTCCTCCAACATTCCAATGAATGCCTGGCGTGAGAGCCCCGGTGCAAGCAGCTTCAGATGTTCGAAAGACTGGAAAAGGTCAACCTGGTACACAGTGTGGTAGTTTACTGTTGCAGGCCAGTAACCACACTTGACCAGGTCGTCCCAATCCAGCCGTCCAGGTTTTTGGCATGCACCACCGTCAGGCATGGAATGAAAAGACTATATCGTCCTGAAAATAATAATGAAGAAAATATAAGTGAATACAATATGAATATGATGGTCTGATGTTTATTTTAATAACAACATATTTATCTCACCATTCAATCCAACCAGGATAGCTCCTTTAGCTGGTTTAATGGTAACCAAGCTTGGAGAGCAGCCACATATCTTGATGAGCTGACTGGTTCGTCGAACTAACCAAGAAAAAATTAATGTAAAAGATTATATTATGATCTGGGAGTACAAACTTCCGCTTCAGCTCATTTGTCACAATGAAATTAAATA